>NW_018743850.1:1499699-1549006 GCF_001683475.1 Chenopodium quinoa | reverse complement strand
GGTCAGGTTCAGGTCAATTTTCGGGTCGCCGGTCGGGTAATTCGGGTCGGGTCAGGATTGCTAGGTAAAAAAAGCCTGCCAAAATTAACCTGCCAACTTGCATATTATTTCAGACATTCAAGTACCCTTGAATATTAATTGCTACTAGCAATTACAATATGCTTCGTCATTGATCATTTGGAATGTGAAGAGTTTCATGAATTTGTGATTTACTACATACAATTTGTGTTGAAACTTGAAAGTATACTTCACGTACTTTGTCAAATTGAGCCTTTCCTTAACCCGTTAACCTATCATGTAATTAAATTGATTATGTTTCAATATGCTCTGTTGGGCTTGGTAAAGTATTAACTACAGTGGGAAAGGATTGAGTTCAAGATGTGTTAGAATACTAACTTAGTAAGTCTTATGCCTAGAGTGAGCTATTAGTGTTGATGCTTGGCACATATATGTGCAATTAGCTGATATTTTTTCTAAGGTATTCTTGGTTACCTTGTTTCTTTTGCAGATATGTGATCAGTAATGCATGCAGCAAGCCTTTGTGGTATAAACAGAAGGACACTGATTTTCTTGTCCGTTTAGGTGTTGGGCAACACTCTCATCTCCACTGGATAGATACTACAAGGTATAGTGAACTAAAATGTGTTCGTGCTTTAAGTTTGGCACACAAAATCTGGCAATAATGAATTCAAAGAGTGACATACATGCTTAGTGAAGCTTGTGTGGCTTTAATTCCCCTACAAATGGATCTGCTCTTTTATGTATAAGGATAAAAGACTTTTAAGAAAGAATTTCTGTTTGTTGCTTCTCTAATGATGCTGCTGTGTTATGAGGTTTTTTTTTTTTTTTTTTTTTTTTTTTTCCAGCACTTAAATACAGCACCCTGACAGATCAGCAAGTTTGCTTGCTTTTGCTCTAATTGTTTGTTGAACCTGCTGCAGGGAGTTGCTTCTTACTGCCTGTTTTGATGAAACTGGATGTCAGTGGTCAGGCGGCTTTCATCCTGATCATCTGGGCGATACACAAGTGAAAATGCGGAATTATTTTTCTGGTGCATCAAATGTCATTCGAATTGAAGTACAGAATGCTGATGTCATTCAAGATGAGAAGATAATTGACAATGCCATTGGCAAGTCAGGAACAAATTTCATTCTTCTTTCTGATGATGACACAGGCTTCATGCCTTACAGAATTGATAATTTCACTAAGGAGGTATGTAGCTGTCTATTGACTGTCTTTTTTTTTTTTTGAAGAAAGTCTATTGACTGTCTTATTTAGAAAGATTGTTGAAATTTGTATTGTTTAGGACAAAGAAGCATAAGTGGTAGAATTTCTCATCATCTTGCTGGTAATGTAACTTGAAATAGTCTTAATGTGTACCCTCTGTCCCTATCCCTGTGTCAGAGTACCATTTTTTGTCATTTGTAGGGCGAAGTTAACTCACTACTTTTGGAATATATTTTCTTACTAGCTTAGGCCCCATGCAACCCATGTTGTTCCAAATTTTATAAATCATTACAATAATTAGCTAGTTCAACAATTTATTACCAAAAAAAAATTGTCTTTTTTTATGAAGTAATATAACTTTAATTAGTCATGAATACAAACTGACACAACCTATAACAAAGATATTGAGGTTATTGATAAATTAGAAATTGTATAAAATATGATAGTGATTTCAGGACTATAAGATATTTTGTTTTACTTTAAAACAATGAAGTAATTTTGTACATCAATTAGTGACTGTAAATAATCTATTATAAAATACATGATATTAAGAGAGTAAATTTTAAGTTGGTAACCGTAAGATATACAAAATTTAAAATTAAAATTGTGTAAATTTGTTTCTTAATAATAATATCCGCTTAATTTTATATAGGAAAAATTGCATTTTACCACCCCTCGATACACCACCCGTTTTTCTGTTTATTATATTTAACCACCCACAAAATCGCAAAATGTTCCATTTTTAAATAAAAACATCGATTTTCAAGCCAAAATTTACTCTTTTAAGGTTTTGGGAGTCATTTTGGCCCTTTTTGTTTGATTTGAATTTAAAATAGAAAAAACATTATTGGAAATGCCTCATTTTTGCATGCTAAGAATTACCTCAATTTGCGTGACACAAAATGAAGCATTTTCGATACTTTTTTTTTGGGTGTTTTTGACCTCAAATCGGACCCAAAGGGTCAAAATGACCTCCAAAACCTTAATAAAGCAAATTTTGGCACAAAATTTGATGATTTTTAGTTAAGAAGTGGTGAAATCTAACTTTTTGCGTTTTTGTAGGTAGTTCGATATAATGAACGAAAAATTAGGTGGTTAAATCAAAATAGGGTAGTTTGAGGGTGGAATACAATTAATCCTTTTATATATGTAATTGCAAATTTTTGTCTGGTGTATTAAATTTTGGAGGAAAAAAATTGCATTAAATGCACAAATTAAAATTTTATTTATATAAATGTCTGGAAGATTTGGAATATTTTTTAAAATTTTATTATACATGGAAGCAACATGATTATTAAATAGTAAATAAAATATAATAGTGAACTAAATTTTTTGCTATAAGATTCGCCTTTAGTATGTAGGTATAGATTCTTTGCTTATTTTTTTTCAAAAACCGGGATCTAGTATCCCATTTCTGAGAGAGAGACTTATTACTCCCTCGGTCCTAATTTATTCGCCTTTAGTATGTAGGTATAGATTCTTTGATATTGTTGGAGGAATGAAAGTATCTACTGCTCTAGAATTAAGCTCAAAAACGTTGAAACATGTCGGTATTTCTTTCGACTTTTTTTTTTAGAACAAAAAAATTAGGAAGTGTTATCTTGCAAAATAATTAAATAAAGATACAAAAATCCTTCTTGTCTTAAAAATGTTTAGCTATTTACCAACTAAACTGAAGGTCCATAATTATCTTCCTGTCATGTTTGTGCAATAAATATCAAAGGCAATAACATTATTTTTAAAAGTCAAGGTTTATTAGGGTTAATCTTTTTTCGTTTCACTCTCTCCTGTCATTTACCCCCTCTTCATTGTTGCTATATCCCTGCTCCTTCTGACACTCAGAGTACTGGTGATAGTGGGGATGAGGATACTACTGACACATAAAGTTTAAGGGGTTTGCAAAAACTTACCTCAACTAGGTCTACATGTGTACAAGACAACTGAAAAGGTTGTGTTTTGGTCATTCTGGTTGACTTCAATATGCATGTCAATAGCTGAAAAGGTTGGATCAGAGCATCATACATTCATACTGAAAAACTTTTGGAAGTCGTTTCTGTTGTGTACTTTTTTATTTTATAGCTATATATATTCCATACTTATTTCAAATTTGCAACTTTAAGGACTCCATCTTGATACAAACTGGGTAATTTTCTTTGTATCAAAAGGCAAAATTATAAGGAATTCCAGTGTCCATCATAACTTTACTTGAGAAAGTTTTCTTCCTTATTTTCACCATTTTTGTATATTAGTTTGTACTAAGCCCAATAGCCCTTTGATGCTCTGTTGTGGGGCTTTTAATGCCGGTACTAATATTTGTTAGTGTCAACCTTCTTCACTTCCAGCTCTTGGCTTGGTGTTAGTTATGCGTGCTTTTAATCTATTTTAGTTATACTGTCTACATTTTTATGTTTGAGCACTACAAATCTCCCTCGATACCAGTCAACTGGATGAACTAATTACTGCTATTGTATGGGATTTTGAATTGAACACAAATGACACTTTAAATTTTCAAATTTTATCATGTAAGCACTTGTTACTTGATTTTGATTATAGTAAGTTCACAATAAGCTTATGGATGGTGCTCGCATCCACCTTGCAGACACTGCGAATTTACCAACAGAAGTGTGAAACTCTGGAAACTATAGTCCATCCATACACTTCGTGCCCTTATGCTTGGGATGAGCCTTTTTTCCCCCATCGAGTGATTGTTGAGGTATGCAGTCTTTTCCATGTATTCTACTATTCCCCATTTTCCGGCTAATCCCTATCTTTTTGTCAAATTTTCTCAATCTAATTTACCATATCCAGTTTTATGTTTGTTTTAAGTTTTCTGTGATATTCTTCCTCTTGATTCTTTCATTTCTTCTGGAACCAGCCCACTCATTAGATTTGATATGTTATACCATTCCGATTAATGTTTCTCTTATTACTTAAATTTTGATATTGCTGCAAGATCCCTGGAAAGCGCACATTGGGGCGGCTGGGACCATATACCCTTGATGATGTAAAGGAATATCCACCTATAAAATTAGTGTCATCTTCAATGTCGTTAGAGGTACTTCATCTTTAGCCCAAATTTCTGCTTTGCTCATATCATGAACTTTTTCATGCAGCGCTTTATTTGAGAACAAATTGTCTTTCCATGCTGAAAAGCTTGGTGATGCTAATATTTTTACCTCTATCCAACATATTTATTGCTCTTTCTTTCTTTCTTCAATTTTTTATTTCTTTTTTTTTTGGATGTGGAGCAGAGGCATGAAAAGACATTGCTTTCATCAGTCCGTGCAGAGGGTGCAATAAAGGTAATGGTTATATGGTTCAGAATGTGTCCACGATCTATCTGTTCTGTAATCTTCACATGAGTAAATTTGTTTTTTACAGGTCCTCAGTATAATTGATTCAAGCTGTCATGTTTTGGAAGAGGTGAAAAGTCCAAGCTCAATTTTATCCGGGAAAAAAGAAAATAAAGGGGTGGAAATGAATATTGATTACAAGGAGAAAGTATCTGTCAAGATATCATTTATTGGGATCTCCTTGATGGACTCATCTCCTCAGGTATGCTTTTCATGGGATCATATGTGGCCTTATCCCAGCTTCAGCTAGTTTGTTTTCTGATCTCTTCTATATAATAATTATCAGGAGTTGCTTTATGCATCTGCAAAGGACATTAGATTTGATTTTCTCCAGAGTGTGGAGCGACAAAGTTTTTCCTTCCAAATCTTGTCGTTACAAATTGATAATCAATTGCGTGGTACACCATATCCAGTTGTTTTGTCTTTCGATGAAGACTTCAAAGGTAGCCTTGTCAGCCAAATGAGAAATAAAGATGGAGGAGCAAAGACTAAAATTGAAAGTATGATGACTTATGCTGTTGGGATCTCTTCTGAACCTAAGTTATATTTGGCGGCTTCAAAATGGAGGAATAAAGAGATGATGTTGCTTTCATTTGAATACATAAGCTTAAGGTTTGTGCAGTATCATTCAATGTTCTGTCAGATATATTCGCCAAATAATCCTTGTAGACTTACCATTTATATTGTTTACAGGATTGGAGATCTATCTCTTGAGCTAGATTTGGAGCTACTTTTGAAGCTGCTTGAGTTTATTAAGGCTATCCCTTTGTTAAATTCTGATAATCCAGCTTCAGTAACATTGAATGATGATTTATGCAAGCTGGGTGTAGTGGACAGATCTTTTTCTTTTGCTCCACAGAATTCTGAATATTTGCAAACCAATGGGGATCATCAGTTCCCTAAGAATCTGTATACTCTATCTGATAATCACACCAATACCCCATTATTGCCAGAAGTAGTTCCTATAGGAGCTCCTTGGCAGAAAATTTTTCTTCTGGCCAGAAGACAGGATAAGATTTATGTTGAAGCTTTTTCTTTGGCTCCTGTTAAAATGACTTTGAGGTATACAATCAATTGTCTCAGGATTTTTCTCTTAATTTCTTCTACCTGTATTTCTCTTTTGATTACATTTGATGAACCTGCAGTTTTTCAAGCAATCCATGGATGCTAAAATCAGCAGGTTTGTCATCTGGTGAATCTCTCATCCATGTAAGTCCCTGAGATTTAGCATCTGAAACTAAGATTTTGGTGCTTTCTGTGATAGATACTAGTGTTTTATTTTCCTATATTCAGTTGTGGAACTTTCCCTTTCTTCATCTTTAAATGGTTGTTTACCAAATTATAACATGATTGTATGAAATCTTGATAATCATACAAGTGTTTGAGCATAGTTTTTTTTTATGTTTCTATATGAGGAAAGTGGGAAGTATTCTGATTTGAATAAAAGGAAGGCAAACTAAAATGTTTTCAACAATAGAGTGAAATCTTTAATTTTCCAACCCCCCTCTTCCTGCCAGGTGAAAACTGTTGTCCTGTCTCCTGTAGTGCCATCCAAGCTAACAATATAATTACTTAGTGTACAATTAGTTTAGTGTGAACCTCAACAAATACTCATCCATCCTATGAATACCGTCATTCTGTCTTACAGTGTTTTTAAGTCAGTTCGAATTTGAAATACTCCCTTCGTGTCTGTTTAATTTACACACTTACCTTTTCAAGGTTACCAAAAAAGGCATGTTAATATGAGCAAAAAAGTGTGAAAGTGACATGTAAATATTATTATATGTAAGAGTAAAAGTGGTGGGTCTCTTATCTAAAAATAGTAAGTTAAAAGTGGATAAATTAATCATTCTAAAAAGGAAAGTAAACTTAAAGAAAACAGAGGGAGTATAAATTTTCAGTCTGCTTGTGTTGTTGGCTAAATGTTGCTACAATCTAGATTGGTTTCTTATTGTTTAGCTTTGTAATCCTAAGTTGTTTCCTCAATACTGATTACTGATGTACATCACAAAGAAAGTTTTTTAGAAGAGTAGAAAAGAGGTAGTTTAATCTTTAACTTGTGATTAAACATTTATAAAGATGCCTGTGGACCAAAGTGTAGGAAAATATCTATTTTTGGTGAAGACTATGCATAAGTTTGTGTTAACTACTATGCAGCAGCTTCCTTGGATCTGCAAATAATGTACCTTGATCTCTGATACCAATTTTACATAAATTGGAAAAATATAACTCTCTTCTCAGTTCTAAAACTTAGGGTCCCATGATCTCTATCTCATTAGATGATTATCCTACTATCTCTGTCACATCTACCTTTTTTTTACATAAATAACCTTTGATAGTCAAACACCCACTTATTGCTTAAAACGATGTGCTATGATAAGTGAGCAAGCTAAATTTGGTTGTAGAGAGTAGAACTCAATTGGCTCTTATAATTTTTGCTGTCTGATATATGCCTTTGCAGTCGCAAGCTGCTCATGTAATGATATACCTAATATCAAAGCACAAGCCAGCTATTGAGGTTCAATATAGTTCCTATATGGCTTATGACCCTGTGGTGATATTTCATGGTCAAGGATTAGTTTTGCATGGAGCTTTTAAACATTTAATTTGCCCTAGTTTTTAAAGCATTCTGTAGGATAAGCCTGTATGTCTCTTGACTTATTATCTTATGCTCACAGAGAGGTATTATGGCTCTTGCTGATGTTGAAGGAGCGCAAGTATGCCTCAAGGAACTGACCATTACACATCATATGGCTAGCTGGGGATCCATTCAAGAAATCCTCCTCAAGCATTACAGTAGGCAATTTCTTCATGAGATGTACAAGGTACTGCACCTTGTTTGTGTGCCAGTAATAATTTACTTATATCATGCATGTTATATTTTGGGACTAAGGCTTTGTCGTTGTTGTTGTATCATGCATGTTACAGTTTCAGTTTGTTAAAATAAGAAGCGCTTGTAATTATTCAATCCATATCTAAACTGTTTTTCTACTTTTTTTGATGTATGCTTCCTCAGTTCCTTTTTTTTATTAGTTACTTTACTTGAAACACTTTCCATTTTGGGAAATGTTGTATTTCGTATTACTTGCAATATTACTACATTTGGTAATATTTATGCAGTAAAATACCATTGTTACCCTTATTTTATTTTCCAACATTTCCTCCCTCTCTCCTTACCTGCTCTTTCCCAAGCTCAACTAATCCAACCACCAGATTCCACCTCACCTATATTACTCCAGCCACAACTGATGTCAAGCATGCCACTGTTGATCTCAACAGCCACCACTCACCAGTGCCTGCCCCCACCATTCTCAATACTAGTAATAGTAAAGAACAGAAAAGAGAAAGAAACCCCCTATCGTCATTGTCAAAAGGTATATGTCCTTTTGTGTTTACAGTTTGCAATACCACTATTTTTGCACATTAAGAAGGATTTTTTTTTATTTTTTTTTTATTTTTTTTGGGGGGGGGGGTGAAACCAACATTTAGTGAATTTAGGTGAAGGCCTAGACCAGCTCATTCCATCTGCTTATGTGGCATTTGTCTGTTAGAACCTGCCGTGGGGCTATTACTAACTTTACAATCGGAAGTTGCTTATGTTGATTGCTAAATTCAGCTGTTCACTGTAATGTGCCTTGCAAAGGATACATTTAACAATAGTGAGAGTGGATTTCGATCCTATCTCACAATCAAATACAATTTATGGTCCCAATTTGCCACTTTTTTTTTCTAAAATGTCTTTTCTTACAAATTTTCCTATCATATACTTCCTCTGTTTTTTAATACTTGGAACACACCCTTTTTTCACGGTAATTAAGAAAAGTGGGTTTCACGTGATTTAATACACTTAAAATGAGGTTGAGAGATTGTTAGGGGTATTGAGCCAAGAGCTTTAAATAAGGGTAACTTTTACCAAAAAAAAAATTAATTATAGTGTTTTGCAAATATTATGACATTTCCATTTTAGGAAAGTGTTGCAAGTATTAAAAACAGAGGAAGTACATGTTTTGCTTTGAGATAAGAGGATCAGAATAATGGAAACATCAGTTTGTTGCAGAACTGTTTAACCATTTGTAGGAAGTTGCTTAGTTGATAATTCTATTCAATATCGAATTTTTTTTTTCTGCTAGGTGTACTCTTATTTAGGTAACCATGTCTTTATTGAACTATTACTTTAAAGAAAATTCTATCATAATGCTGATATTTTTGCTATTTATGAGTCAGGTGTTTGGGTCTGCTGGTGTGATTGGAAATCCAATGGGCTTTGCTAGAAGGGTTGGGCTTGGAGTCAAGGACTTCTTTTCCGTTCCAGCAAAAGGAGCTCTGCAGGTATATAATGAGTTGAGGATGGCATGAACTTACTGATAACAAATATTGTTTTTGGTTCATTCTTATTTTTGCAACTAGAGTGCTTCCTTTTGCAAAAACGATAATCTTTAATAATGCTCTGGATATATCCTTTGCCAATATAAAGATAATCTTTGATAGTTATTGGGAAATTAGTGGAGATAGATAGTATTGGGGAGGTTACTTAAAAAAAAATTAAAAAAAAAAAAAAAGAAGAAGAAAGAAAGTGTAGTTGAGGATTTGGTTTTGGTGCAAGCTGGATAAAACTGATATTGTTATTTATACTAGAATGTCCATGCTAATTCGCATGATATATACTTTATGGAAAGTACAATATAGGAAGTTATAGGGAAGATAATGGGATTGATAGTTATTTGGGGATTTTCTTTGTTTTTTGTTAAAAAAAAAAAAAAAAAAAAAAAGATAAATTGAGGGTGGAGTTTGTAGAATTTGGAGGTTTGTAGTTAATAATTAGGAAAATGGCTCCTCTATTATCATGTAAGACTAGTGTATGCCTGGGACATTGAAAACATAGAAAAATAAAAGGATATTTATTGAAAAGGAAAAATTGGTAAAAATAATCCCAACTTTTGCTCGTTCGCTCAAAATAATCCCAACTTTGGATTATTTTTAAATAATCCGAACTTTATAGGTAATTCGCTCAAAATGGTCCTAACCGGTCACCTAGTGACACGTGTCACCATGTAATGGTTGGAAAAATATAAAAAAGATAAAACTTATTTAAAAAAAACAAAGAAAAAGTTAAAAAAATAAAAAAAATTAACAGTTCCACCCACAATCACCCTTCCCACCACCAGCCACGGCCGCCTCCCGGATCCCCCCTCTCCCGCAGGCGCCCAAACACCCCTCCCCCGCGCCTGCGCCGGCGATGCCCCTCCCCTACCCCTTGAACACCCCTGTAATACACCGCCACCCCCGCCGCGAGCAGCACCCTTACAAACACACATCAACCACAACCACCACGAAACCACCATTTAGCAGCCCCGCAACACCGCACAACCCGCAACACCAAATAACCACCATCACCACCAGCCTTTTAGCCTAAACCGTCAGCTGCAAGACCCATCTCCACCTCATCACCGTCAGTCGCAACACCCATCTCCACCGCACTGCCATTTTCGCCCATATTAAGCATCACAGCCCCCGCAATCACCAATTTGCCACCTGCAATCAACAATTCAACCACCACGAAACCACCTCAACTCGCAGCACAACCTACAACCGCCGAACTTCCTGCAACCCAGCAACATTAAATCAGTGATTCGACCTTCACCAATCAACAATTTGGGGTGGGAATTGGGTCGTGCAGGAGGTAGGGGAAGGGCGGCGCAAGGGAGGTGGGTTTGGGGGTGGCGTCGACGGTAGGAGGCGGGGGACCGGCCGACCCTGGGCTTTTAGGAGGGGTTTAGGTGTGCTGGGGACTGGGGTTGCGTGGCTGGGTGGGGCTTTTTTTTGTTTTTATTTTTTTTTAAATAATTTGTTTTCAATCAATCATGTGGTGTCACATGTCACTTAAATTTAAAAAAAAAAAATTATCTCTTTATCACGTTACCGGTCTCTAGGGATCATTTTGAGCGAATGACCCCTAAAGTTCGGATTATTTAAAAATAATCCATAGTTCAGATTATTTTGGGCGAACGAGCTATAGTTAGGATTATTTTTATCAATTTTTCCTATTGAAAACCTAAAGGGGTTGAATTATATATATTGCACTAATTTAATAAATAAAAAATAAGTGTTTCTTTGCACTATAAAAACAGGGTTAATCTTTTTGTTGTTTGAAAAATTAGTTGCGCTATTTTATATATTTTTTTGTAACTTTCATCTTGGGAGGTAATTGTACCCAATTTAAGTTTATAATTTTAGATTTATTTAATTGTTTTTTGGGGGTTGGTGTTTGGGGGTCGAATAGGGAGTTTTGAATGTTTATGGAGAGATTACATAATGTTTGAGGGTTGGTGTTATGGAGGTTGTGGTCAAACTTTCTGATTTATATATTGATTATTTTGTTATCATTCTAAATTTCTAATCAAAGCTAGTTTCTTGTCATCAAAAAAAAAAAAAAAAAAAAAATCAAAGCTAGTTTTTTTTTTTTTTTTTTTTTTTTTTTTTTTTTTTTTTTTAATGTTACTATCACCTTGGGGATTATCATACCCAATTTTAATAATTTATCAAATTTAGATTTATTTGATTTTTTTTTTTAGGTTTGGGGTGGTTTGAGCCTTGAGGGGGGTAGGGAGTTTTGAATGTTTATGGAGAGATTGCATAATGTTTGAGGATTGGTATTTTGGAGCTTTGTGGTTGAACTTTCTGATTTATATATTGATTATTATGTAATCATTCTAATCAAAGCTACTTTCCATTTAGCAGAGTCCTTCTGGGCTGATCTCTGGAATGGCCCAAGGCACTAGTAGCCTGCTTAGTAACACACTCTATGCTATGAGTGATACTGCAACACAGTTCAGTAAAGCTGCTCATAAGGTACATAGTAATCAATCATAGGCAATTAGATGGGTAAAAAATGCAGTTTGGTAACTAATAAATTTGTGCCTCTAGGGAATTGTTGCTTTTACATTTGACAACCATGATGCCTCAAAACTGGAACAGCAAAGGGTGGTTACTACATCTCGGAGCAAAGGCGTAATAAATGAATTGTTTGAGGTATGTTAAAGCAAAGCTACTTTAAGCTTCCTTTGATATTCTCTTCATGCTAATAAAAACCCACTTTACAATCAATTATATCTTTTCTCCAGGGACTAACTGGTCTTCTGCAATCGCCTATCAAAGGAGCTGAGAAGCATGGACTGCCGGGGGTTCTATCAGGTATCTCTTATTGGAAGTTGTATAGTGGCATTATCCTTAGAAAAATTTACAGAATAACGCCCCTGTATATAACACTGACAACTGTAAATGAAAAAGTCAAAATGAAATTCCGAAGTTACTATCCTCTACTGAGACTGCCACTGATTTACTCATGGAAATTTAGAGGTGATAAACCATAATCAACATTAGTTAGACGTTGCTGTCGTTGACGATTAAAAAACTTTTCCCAAGTATGAATTAATTGTTTTGCTCCAAAAACATCCTTAACTTCTTTTATCACAATTCAGCCTCTATACAAGCTATTTCCCAATTTGGAGCCTTTTATAGTTAACTTTACTAATGACTATTACTTTAATATACTTCGATGGATATCTGATAAACTTTACCTCCCTTCACACAGCATGCATCTATATGGCATCATGTCGGTTTTCGGAATCAACAGCCTTTGTTATGCTTGTATAATATTCCTAATAGATATCCTGGATGGAAAGAGAGTTTAATGGTAAAGAGAGGGATAAAGCATGGAAAATGAGGAGGGATCCAGGGCATGGAAAACAAATTTGATAAGAAATAGAATTTAATTCAGCTGGAAAAAAAAGTGTGCAAAGAAAGAGAACAAGCTATTAATTTCTTTGAACCTCCCTCAATCAAATGCTACATATTTTTTCTTGCAATACTTTGACTTATGCACGATTCATCTATCCCCCTTTGACTGACTTTGATGATTTGTAGTTAAAGAAAAATATAGTCACGTGGGATCTTGTTAGATTTGCCTCGATTATAGTTTCATAATATTAAATTTTTTATAATTTATGCATATTGGTAATTAAAGATATTAGTGATTGGAATAATGCAATGGCAAGCGTAAAATGAGAAGTTTTGCAAGTAAAATTTTTTTTTTAAAAAATGTAGCTCTTAAAAGTTCCAACAACACCTTAGCCTATAAAAACACTCCTAGACTCATCAGATGATGATTAAGTTCACGACAAGATACGGTAGCTCCAATCCAAAAAATGAGTTTGCATGGAGTCCTAGGCAAAGTTTGTTTGTAAGTGTTGAATGGCGAGAGAAAGATAATGATACATGTGATGAGGAGAGAGATAGAGAGAAATGACAATTTAAACATTTGTTGCACATAATGTGTAGCAACCTTTATTAGTTAATGTTACACAGAATATAAAAACGAAGGTAGATTTATGATTTCATGACACATCTAATAAGGTAAATCTAATATTGATTTGCATCTGCAACCATGACATGCAGGAGAGAAACACTTGAATTTGTGGAAAAGGAAATCATGTTAGCTTTTTCGAGTTGCTGAATTTTGTTACTTCTTGTACTGCAGGATTTGCCTTGGGTGTTACTGGGCTTGTGGCAAAACCTGCGGCTAGTGTACTTGAAGCTACCGGAAGGACTGCACAAAGTATAAGAAATCGGAGTAGGCTTTACCGAACAGGACCGCATCACTTGCGTGTCCGTCTTCCCAGGGCTTTGAGTGCAGAATTGCCCCTCGGATGCTATTCTTGGGATGAAGCGATTGGTACAGCTGTGCTCTTGGAGGTCGATGGTTCAAAATTCAGGGATGAGGTGCTAGTAATGTGCAAAGCACTGCAGGTTGCCGGGGAATTTGTTGTTCTTACTGAAAAACTCATCTTGATTATTGAATGTTCTTGTTTAGTAGATCTGGGAAAGGCAGTGTTTCAAGGAATTGTTGCAGAACCGGAGTGGAAACTGGTAGCTGAAATTGCTTTGGAGAGTGTGATACATCATAAAGTCGATGGAAAGGTTATGCACATTGTTGGAAGCAGTTCGGAAGCCCTGATTGGGAAAAATCAGCATCATCACCATAGATGGACTGGAGGTAGGATGAAGCTATGGAGTAAATCTCCAAATCCACTTCCACTCTTTCAGACTGATTTGGAATTCGCTTCCAAGGAAGAGGCTGAGTACTTCCTGGAAGTTTTGTCGTCTACAATCAAGAAGGGGAGAGAGCAAGGTTGGGGAAAGATGTACCTTCTCCACCAAAGTAATTTAAGAAGGTGAATAGTCCATTTTCTTGCATTGTAAATTTGTAGGTATTTGTAAGAATTGTAACCTGTAAATCCACCCAATTTTGAATCTTCATGTTTCCTTGCTGTTGATTGCAGAGCTAGCTTATGTGTCTCGATTGCACACATTTTGTAAATACGAAGTACAGTATATAGGATTATGTACATACATTAATCACCTTTTATATGTTCATCCAAGTTTTTTTATATTTGAAATTTTCATTAAGATTGATTCACCCAAGATATATCATCATATATACTTAACCAATGTTTTGGGTGAGACAATCGCACATCTACTTATGCACGTTCTGATTTCTGGTCAGATAAATGTTTTTCGGAAATGTTTTGAGTTTGTACTTTTTGAGTTTGTTCTCGGAAATGTTTAAAGTGAAATAGTACAGTACCTTTTATTTTAAACCTCTTATTTGGATATGCACAGTAAATTTGACCAATTAGTGAGACAACCTTTACTAATTTTAAAAAAAAAAAAATATTATAGTATGGTTAGTAAGAGGATATACATACAATTATACTATAACCACTTAACCAGGAGTAAGTATTATATACTCCTGGATCATGGTACTCCATACCTAATACTTGAGTTATTTTGCCTAAACCTTATTTTGCTTAAATCTTGTGTTATTTTGCTAAAACAATATGTTATTTACTTATTTACTTCAACATGTATAAAAAACAGCATGCATGTATTAAATAACTTGTACTTATTTAATAATAACATATATATAAATTGAAATAATAAGTTCACATCAAAATAACATGAATTTTATAAACCTAGAGTACAGTGAAATGATTGACGTTGAATACAAAAAAACAACATGCAAGTATAAAATAACATGTACTCATTTAAAAATAACATATATATATAAATTGAAATAATAAGAAGTTCACATCAAAATAACATAAATTTTATAAACCTGGAGTACCTTGTTACTCCACGAGTAAGATAGAAATTGCGCCTAACCAGTAATCCGTATGTCTGTTTTTCTTTCATTAGGAGGAGATATTTGATCCTATAATCATTAAGATCATGTTCGACAAAACGTTGACATAGAAGAAACTATGATATTAGCTACAAGAATAACTATTAGTTGTGCGTTGTGCAAGTAGCCGTTAACTGTCAATTAGTTCTTATTAAAAATTTCAAAAAAAAAAAAAAAAAAAAGTTCTTATTAAAACACAAAAAAAAAATATCGACTAGCTTTATTTTTCAAAAGTTACTCAATGTGTTGGTTTCCAAGGATACCTAAGGGTGCACCAGTACGAACAGTGGAAGAGTGGGACTATGGAGGGGTTAAACGAGGGAGAGGGAGACTGAAAATGACTTGGTTGGAAAGAGTTAGGAAAGATATGAAGCGTATGGATTTCCGTGAGGATGAGGCATTGAATCGTAAAGGATGGAGGAGGAAGATTTTTGTTGACAACTATACGGAATAATCACTTTTGATTCATGTAACCGACCCCATTTATAGGATTAAGGCTTTGATTGATTGATTGATGTGTTGGTTTCCAAACTAATTCCCTTACAATATCCACTTTTTTATTTTATTTTTTGATAGTCTAAAACCGCCAATATCTATTTTTCTAAAAAAAATAAAAAATTGATATAACCTCTACTGATATTAGACAAATAGAGGTTTTAAAACCACTACTGGTGGAATGTTTGAGATTTAAGCTAACTAAAGTAGTTAGAAAATTGACATCATGTATTAAACTGTTGATGCCATTAGCAATTTTACTTGGTGATGAACAATACCATTGGCGGTAAGAATAAGGAGGGAGCCCCACTTTTATCGTCATGATAAACATGGATTGTCTTGTCTTGAAATTCGTATAAATTGATTAAAATAATAATTTCTTTGACTTAGTGTCTTTCAGCGGTCTATTTTCTTCAATTTGTAAAATTAACGAACATTACTCCGTGAATGCTTCTTTCTTCATTCCTCTTCTTCCCCATTGAAATTGACTTCTGCTTCCTCCATCTTCTTCTTCCTTCCGCATTCTCCACCCCTTCCACACCACCATCTTCGGTGGCTTCGTTGCCAAATTCACGTATTTCATTAGAAGAATCATCAACACACGTTAATATTAAAGACATTTGTTCTTGATGACGAGCATAAGATGTACAATCTAACATCACAGAAAAATAATTGGCTTCTTTGACTTTCATAATAATATTGGATCTAATTCTAGAAGAAAGTACGACAATCAATTCATTTCGAATATCATGAGTCAAGTAATGATGATGAATCTTGCCACTTTTAATACGTTCAACGTGCTCTTTCAATTTCTAGGATCATAAAAAGATCTATTATGTTCAACATTGTCCTCCCTGTTCTTATTTTCCTGTTCAACATTCTCACAATCAACATTACCATCATATAATTCTTCATTAGGATTAACAGAATTTTCACCTTCTTTAGGTTCCTTTTAACAAAAAAATTTCTAAAGCACCTTTTTGAGATTTAATAAGTTGCTCAACTCTTTTTTTCCGTCCATCATGTCCAGATTGGTATTTGTGAAACATGATAAATAAACAGAAAATTAATTATAATTAGATAAGTAAACAAATATTGAAAATTAAAATTAAATAGAGAGATAAGATAACACCAGGAATTAGAGATTGTGAAATTGCCATACATCAATCAATCAAGAGGAATTCAGCAACCTGTATACTTAAACTTTCTTGCTTCTGTTTCAAAATTTTAATTACTTCCAAATTTTTATCTGTCTATTAGCTAAAGAGATGCGTGAGGAACTTGCTCCTACGCTTGCCAAAATAGCCAAGAAAAGATCTAAGATGGCACCTTAGCCCCAAGCAAAAGTTGATTAGTAAGTCTGTGGATCTCTTAAAGTTATTGCCTATCATGCTGATTTGTATTCTAATGATTTGAAGACTTTGTTAATTAATCTTCTTTCAGCAAACATGTCATCAATATCGAAATGACACGGAAAGAAAGGCTTACCAAAGGCTTTTATTGTTTAGTGTATGTGCAATCTTTCAACACTCCAGCCTCAATAAATCCCTATATATATATATATAGACAGTCTTGTCTATGTAACAGCTAAGTACTTAACGATGGATGATTTGATTTTTGGTCTCGAAGGAAGGAGATGCGTAGGCAAAATCCGAGCTGGAAGTATGGAAGGGTAAGGTGCCGTGGTGTATTGACACTTTAGATTGATATGTAACATATTTGTGTTTGTGTAAGAATGATAGATGTTATCCCTTGCTTACATTATCATATCGGTCCTTCCCTCAGACTATTGCCTGCACGTAATATCAGGTCAAGAAAGCTGCATCGAAAAAATGGAAGTCTCTTCTTTCATATGTAAGTTTCTGGTACATGTTTATATGAGGTACCCAACTCTAAGTTATTTAGGGGGTGTACTAATGGGAGATTTGTTTTTCCCTTTTATCTTATATAGCAGAAAAATCCTTATTTTAGACAAGCTGGAGAAGTCTTTGGTGATAAGCTTATGGTGATGGCCAAACATATTTTTTTTAAGTATCCCAGCCTACAATTCCCATAACTCAAAACCCAACACAGTTAATTTGTATAATACAAATATAATTCTAATCTTTCTCATCTTTTTGACAAATGCAGGATGCTCGTAAGCGGAGTGCTGCCGAAAAAACAGGCTGAAGTTTGTAAGCAGAGAATGGGGTTGCTAAGGAAAGATAGTATTGATCTGAAATAGAGCATGTGTATATTTTGATTTCGCATAACTGATTTGCTTGTTTCAGATACAACAATACCTTTTGATCTTGGACTCCTGGTATTAAACAATTGGATGTAACTAGAAACTACGTTAGTATTACATTAGATAGGCTCAGAAGCACTTATTTGGCAATTAGGATCCTTTCGTATTAGCTCTTTAATATATGTTGTGAGTTAAATTTAGCCAAGTGTATCTTGTTTTTGTCCTTCACATGAGTACTTTAAACCTATGTGCTGAGTTAATTAGGATAATTGATATGATGTTCTTTTGGTTCATATTGCTTCTAAATTTAACCATTGTACGTAGGTTACAATTATTTTTGCCGTGTGAAGTCTAGTTTAGAGTTAGTATCGGCCTAGTTCAACAATGATTACGATATGGAAGAATAGGCTGGGTTTGCTACTGCATTTAAAATCTGCTTGGTTAGTTATATATTAGATTAAATTTATTCTGGGAACATGGGTAATGTCTTAAATCTTTAGTGGTGGAAGTTGTTGACTACCTAGGTTATTAGTTTAGTTTTAGTTTACTTTATAGTTCAATGTCCAAAACCCCTATTCACACCTACATAATGTAAATATATAGTAGTTTTTAGTTTTATGCAAATAGTTTTTTTTTTTTTTTTTTTTTTTTTTTTTTTTTTTTTTTTGGGTAGGAAATAGTTTAGTTTTTAAGTTGAACTTTAAGTTTAGAGGTTAATAGTCCCCTCGTAGGATGGACGTTTTCTTACCTTTTACTAGTTAACACTTCCTCCGTTCTTTTTTACTTGACCCGCTTTAACTTTTACACTATTCACCACCCCTCTTTTGACCGTCTTTTGTGACAATATGTAAGGAAAAACATATTCATGCGAGATTTTTTTGAATTCGTCTCAATAAATATTATTATATTATATAACTTTTATAATTTTTAATTATGGAAATTTAAAGTTATTGATCGTTAAAGTTTTGCATTGACAAGTGTGATAAAAGAAACAGGTTAAGTAAAAAAGAACAGAGGAAGTATATTTTTGGAGGTTAAGTTTGATTTTACTTTGAATGTTAGGGTGGAGTGACTGAGTAGGGTTTCTTGAGACAATTGCTTCTAAAAATGGTGTATAGAGTGGGTGATAGGTGAATTTGCTTATAATGCTTGTTTCTTTGGTTGATTACTCCTTTGTCACTAATGAGAGAATCAGTGGCTCGGTGATCCTGTCATGAAGCCTGAGCCAATGAGACCCTTTTTTCCCTTATCTGTTTATTATTGTTGCATATGCCATCTCTCATTTCCTCCATAATAAGGTGATAGTCGGGGAGATTTAAGGAGGCCAACCGGAATGGTTTGGGTATTGACGTATTGTTGGACTTAATATTGGAATTCAATATTTGGATTTGATGAGATTTTCAAAAAATGTTGTTTTAAAATAATATACTCTGTATGTAGTACATGTATAAAACAACATTGTCTTACACAAAAAGAATGTTTGAGTTAATCTCATGTGCCAGTATATAAAAGAATTTTTTATCAGACATAGAAAGGGAAGTAGAAATGATCCAAAACTATTTTCTATAAACACCCAGGTACACTAGACCAAGAAAATACACAACAAAATTACCCCTACAAAATTTGAGCACATAAAACCTCTTTGGGCATTGTTTAATTTTGTTCTCAATTTTTCCCAAATTTTTTTTTTTTAAAAAATGCAAAAGAGGCCAGAGCCCTAAAAGAAAAAACAAAACCAACAACCTACAAGCCACCCCTTGCGTGTCCTCAGTCACTATAGCACGTAGCTCTGCATGTATGCCCTTCCACACCTTAGCCCGGTTCTGTTGATCTACTCCTCGATTCGCCAATCAATCAGCAGCTCGATTACCTTCCCGGTAATTTGGTAAACATGAATAAGCTCAACTTCCCAGTTGGAACCTCATAGAAGTTTTCGACAATGATCGATCAAGTGTACACAATCACCACCATAAGGAGCCTCGTTCTTGAGCAATGAGACACACACTTCTACTGTCCATTTGGACGATTAGCTTCCGGATTCCTCTACCTTTGGCATATTCCATTTCCAACAAAAGGCAAAAATATTGTTTATTTGAATTAAAAGCTAAATTTTTATTTATTTCAAAAATCAAATGGGTAATTTGTTTGCCTTTGATTGTGTCTTGCTACATATAATCGATTGTATTAAGAAAATTGCCGTGCGGAACAACTCCGCCCTCATTTTCCCCTTAGTTACCTTGTTTTAACAGATAAAATTAAACAAAATAAAATGAAACTATAAAACATAGCATAATTGCCACATCACATCACATAACAAACACCAAACATCCTGATAAGCTAAGCAATGGCGTCGGCGAGTGTTAGCAGCACCACCACCACAACCTCTTCTTTCCTCTGTAACAATGGCGGTTTTCATCCTTTAGTCATCTACTGCCGCAATTCAGGAGAACTTCAACAACAAAATTTTCAATTCAAGCAAAATTTGGACAACAACAAAACGCTAAATTACAGTACAAAAAACTTGGTGATTCTGATCTTCTCATCAGCGAAATTACCCTCGGCACTGTACACCTCTTTTCTCTTCTCTTCTCTTCAATGCTTTTGTTAAAGTTCTACAATTTTAATTTAATTCGTTTTATTGTTTCGTATTATTATTATGATGTCAATTTTCAATTTTTGTGTAGGAAATTTGAAATTTGTTAGTCTTCGACATATGAAGGTTAATTGTATATAACTCGTGTTATTATTCTTACAGCTTAATTACTTAAATTAGGGTATTGGTGCATTACTTACCCAATAATAAGCTAACTAATAGGAGATATTATTTCCATAAACCTTTATTTCTAATACTACCTCCGTTTCAAGTTACTTGCAAACAGAGTACAATTTTGCGGACTTCTAGACAAAAGATTGGAGGGGGATTAATTATAAGGAAGGGCATGTGATTAGGAGAGTTAAAAAAAGGAGGGAAAATGAATGGGGTAATTTGACTTTCACAAAAGCAAGTGGGGCCTTTTTTAGAGGGTTTATTTCCTTCCCAAAAAAGCTGGCTTTAACCTTTTGGAGAGCAAAAAAAAAAAAAAAAAAAAAATCCCCCAGCTTTGTTTCCCTCCCATAATTTGGACGAAAATTCAAACTTTCACCCCAAAATGCATCATTCATTCAATTCAAATCAAAAACCACTTATAAAAAGGGGTTACCACAAAACATAAATCCCCATTCACAAACAATGTTTCAAAGGGAATAGGGTTGGAGGGGGGGGGATTAAAATCAATATTGTTTTACTTACAAAAACCATCATCTATGTTTCAAATTACAACCATCCTAAAATTAGTGATTAATTTTCCTAATTTCTAATTGTTGTGTTAGTACCAACAGCATAGTTAGTTACAAAAATTATGTTCTGTTGAAGACCGCAAAAAAAAAAAAAAAAAAAAAAAAAAAAAAAAAAAAAAAAAACCATCAGCCACCACCTCATCATCACCTTGCTTCAAATCTGCAAAAATCAAAAGGGACTCATGGCAGAGTTATTTGAAAGAAGAATTTTATGGCATTCAACAACTGTATGAGGAAGAACAGAACATGGAACAATGGGACTCAGACATAGAGGATGAGGATGCAGCCATGGTAGACCAACATCCACAAAATGAGGACATGGGATCAGATGAAGTAGAGAATAACAATGAAGCATATGGAGGAAGGCAAAGGAGAGAGATGACAGTAGAAGAAAAAAGACATATTGTTGATGAAATCCTGCTGAATATGGATGGGGATTCACTCCCAAGGGAATTTTTATCCCAATTGGCAAGGAAATTTTCTGTTCACGAGTCCACAACAACCAAATTGTTTCAAGTAATCAAAACACATATGCATGAGGGAAATTATATTGATGTCAGAAGTAAAAAAAAAAAAAAAAAAAAAAAAAAAAAAAAAAAAAAAAAAAAAAAAAAAAAAACTAAGCACAACTGGTCCCAAATCTAAAGAATATTCTGATGAATGGCTTATGTCTGTCCTGCTGTATAAAAGGACCACATAAAGGAGCTATGCAGTTGCCCTTCATGTGTCACACTCCACAATTCATAGGTTAAGGAAAAAAGGCAGACTTAGGACACACACAAGCACAAACCATCCTACACTAACATTCAACCACAAAATTACAAGATTTTAGTGGGTTCTTAGTCATATCAATCCAATACTAGAAATAGGGGATCCTACATTTATGGACATGACACAAGTAATCCACTTACATGAGAAGTGGTTTTATTTCACTACTAGAAAACAGCCAATCAACGACGGAAAAAATCCGTCGGAAAACCCTGAAATTCCATCGGAAAAGCCCATTTTCGACGGAATTCTGTCAGAAGGCATCGTCGCAATACCTTTTGTAGGAATTTCGGGATATTTTTAGGGAAATTCCGTCGGAAAGGTCCATTCCGACGGATTTTGCTCTGTCAGAGTCAGGTTTGACTTAATTGGAAAGTCCGTCGCAAGGTTCCGACGGATCATTTCCGTCGGTATGAGTTACCTTCCGACGGAAAATTCCGTCGGAATAAACCACTTCCGACGAAATATTCCGTCGGAATCTACTTACTTCCGACGGAAATTTCCGTCGAAAAAGTCAATTAAAAAAATATAAAAATAAATTCCCCCACCCAAACCCACCCCCGCCACCAGCCCACATCACCCACCACCACCCCCCCCCCCCACACAGACCCCCCACACACCCAAACCACCACCCAGACAGACCCCCCACACACCCTAACCACCCCACCAGCCACCCTAAACTAAACCCACCCACCCAGACCACCCCCACCCAGACGACCCACCCTGACCACCCCCTGCCACCACCACACCCACGAACTTCACCCACCCCACCTAACCCTAACCAAACCATCCCCACCAGCCACCCTAAACTAAACCCACCCACCCAGACCACCCCCACCCAGACGACCCACCCAGACCACCCCCTGCCACCACCACACCCACGAACTTCACCCACCCCCACCTAACCCTAACCAAACCATCCCCACCAGCCACCCTAAACTAAACCCACCCACCCAGACCACCCCCCACCCAGACGACCCACCCAGACCACCCCCTGCCACCACCACACCCACGAACTTCACCCACCCCACCTAACCCTAACCAAACCACCCCAAGCCAGACCACCCTAAACTAAACCCACCCACCCAGACCACCCCCTGCCACCACCACACCCATAAACTTCACCCACCCCACCTAACCCTAACCAAACCACCCCAAGCCAGACCACCCCCATCCACCATCACACCCACAAACCGAACCACCCCCACCACCAGCCACCACCACCCCACCCAACCAAAACCCTAACCCTCCCGAAAAAACGAAAAAAAAATTCACCTAATTCGTACAAAAGAAAAAAACAAAAATTACAAACACAAAAACATACCTTAAAACTTCAATTGAGTTCGAGTTTGGTTTATTAAGGCCAAATTTGACCATGAAAAGTCTAGATCTACACTTTTTATGGTTAAATTTGACCAAAAAAACCATTAAATCGTAGACGAAGGAGAAGGGATGAGGAAGGAGAAAGGGGAAGGAGAAAAGGGGCGAGGAAGGAGAAAAGGGGCGAGGAAGGAGAAGGACGAGAAGGAGGAGGAGATAGAAAGAAAAGAAAGAGGAGGAGGAGATCAGAGAAGAAGAGGAAGAGAAGAGGAAGGAGGAGAGAGATAGGGAAAAGAGGCGGAATATTTGGGTATTAGGGTTCCCAAAGAAATTTCTGGATTTTTTTTTATATAGTAGAACGTTCCAACGGATTTAAATTCCGTAGGAAAACTAACTTTTCGACGGAATATTCCGTCGGAAGCCTATTATTACGAGGGAATTAACTTCCGTCGCAAGAATTCCGACGGATTTTCCGTTGTAACGAACCGTTTTCGACGGAATGTTCCGACAGACACTAATTCCGTCGAAAAGTTCGGATTTTCCAACGGAATTTAGGTCCGTCAGAACGATTCCCTCGGAAAACGGCCTATTTCTAGTAGTGTTTGAACCTTGAAAAAAGAAAATTTTATCTTTTGCCAAAAGAAGAAGGCCCATACAAAGCTTAACATTCAAGGAGGTTCAAACTTAAAGCAATGTTCAAGTGGATGATTGGAAAGCCATTGTATGCTGAAGATGGCAGCTTAGAGCATTCTAGGAAGTATGGTCTGTTCCCATTTGTGAAATATGAAAGAGCCAAAAAGAAAAGCAAAAACAGAGAGGCTGGTACACTAGTGACAAAGGCAGAGTGTAAACAGGGAAGCAATTAGGGACATGTTGCTCAACCACATCATACCAACAATACACCAGCAATGGCCAGCTCAACTTTCAAAGAACATCATCATACAGTGGGACAATGCTAGGCCACATCAAGTTCCTCAAGATGCAAAATTCCAAGCAGCAACACAAGCAAATGGTTTCAACACAATCACTAGATTTTAATGTGTTGGATCTAGGTCTATTCGATGTTATTTAGTCCCTTCAGTACCAATCTTTTCCAAAGAACCTAGATGAACTTATTGAGAAAGTGGAAAAGGCAATTCAAAAATTTGATCCTACTTTGAACAAATATACATGGATCACACTTCAGTCATGCATGCTGGAGATACTAGCCAGATAAGGTGGTAATAACTTCTCACCACCACATGAAGAAAAGAAGTTTGGAGAGACAAGGGTTGCTTCCAGACTTGCTGAAAGTCAACAAGGAACTCATAGCACTTGTTGTCCAATACTTGGACACTATTTCAATTTCAGCAAATGCAGGAAACCATGAAGAAGCAAAGATGGAGGTGGATGTAGATTGAAGAACAGGTGAAAACCAATAATTGAGAGACTCAATGACTGCCACAAATAACCACTAACACCTAAACTTATTTTTTTTGCTTGTTTAAGTAGTTGATACATGTCGTTTACGGTTTACCGTATAAAATTAAAAACTTATCTTTAACCTTTAAAAATATAAACAAGTAGTAAAAGGGTAAGAAAGGGTCGATCACACGAGGAGATTTTATAATTTTCGAAATCCAAAGTTTAACTATTTTACTATTAGATACATTATAATAACACACATACAATACATATATTCACATATTCACATAGAAATGGGGGGTTGTTTAAGGATCGTACTAAACTACTAAAACGATAATAAAACAAGCTATTATACTAGTGACGACACAACTAACCATCGAATTAAATAACTCTTACTTGATTTAGTTGATTAGCAATAACATACGATTGACCTTGAGCAACACCAATTATAATCATTAGACTAATTGTAGAGACTAAGATAACAAAGACTCCCTATCATCCCTTATTTTAAGCCAATTATGAACTAAGCCAAATTGACTCTAAACCATACTAACTTATACAAATATCATGGCAACTCATATAATCTAGAAATGGCCGCATTAAACACTAGGAGACGTCATTAGTCCTAATTAAACTAATCACATAATGTTTAGAATAATTAGATTGAAAATACTTCCTAACACATATTATAATCATAATTGCAGATTTAACATAAGAAGGGGCTACTTCATTATATGAAAACTACGCCAAATCATATAATTAGCAAATATTCACAATTACACACAATGAAAGATAACACCCCGTGCTTTTAGAACTGGAAGCGTTAGTGGAATTATGCCTAAACGGGAGGCTACTTAACTTCGATTGGCAAAGTTAAGCTTTACCTAGGTCTAAAAGTTAATTTTAAATCATTCAAACATCTCAATTAAGTTATTTTAACCTAAGCGCAAACTAAGTGAAGAAAAAGAAATAAACAAACGAACATAAACTCAGACAAAATCAATTACATTCAAAAGCCAAGGACAGAACAACCCTTATCGGCCAAGTTAAAATCAAACTTAAACCAAGTTCAAAGCACTTAAATAATCAACTAACAACAAAGGCATACCAGCCCAAAATTTGGGTTCTAAACTCTCAATTCCCAACCCATCGTCACATAGATCAAATAAACAAATGAAACCTGCAAATTACAACAACATTCCACAATCAATGGGGGGCAACTAGCAGTTTTCCCTCAATCAGAAATAGAAGATTTCAGATTTAAATTAATAGAAAGAAACCACAACCACAAACAACTTGAAAACTCAAATGAAATCACTTAAAACCAATAAACCATACAGACTGTGAAAATTTCCATAATCAACTTAAAACGGGAAATTGATATTAAAACACTTAATTTCAATCATAATTAATTTAAACTTCAAAATAAGTAAAAATTTCATAGTTTCAATATTTCAAACTCAAAACATTCAAAATAGCAGAACTGGCACGAAGGGAACGCTAGTGACCTCGCAATCCACCACTACTAGAAAACAGCTAATCAACGACGGGAATAATCCCTCGGAATAGCCTGAAATTCCGTCAGAAATGCCGGTTTCCGACGGAATTCCGTCGGAACAGGTCGTCGTAAACCTATGTGTAGGAAAAACAACATTTTTCGACGGAATTTTCGTCGGAACAGTGTTTTCCGACGAAATTTGTTCGTAGGGAGAGCTATTCCGGCCACCGGAAAGTCCGTCGGAAAATTCCGACGGAATACAAATCCGACGGAATTTCCGTCGGAATCTGCTAAAAAAATAATATAAAAACACGCCCTGCAACCTCCAGCAGGGCGTGTCACAACCTCGTAACATCAACCACCACCACCCTCACCCTAAACAACAAACCAAATCCCCCACCCTCCCAACCCTGACCACACCCCCCCACCACCCCAACCCAACCCAGACCACACCCCCCACCACCCCAACCCAACCCAGACTAGACCCCCCCACCACTCCAACCCGATCCAGAACAAACCAGACCCCCCCCCACCCCAACCCTGAACAAACCTACCCCACCCACCAGACCCAGACCACCCACCGTAACCACCATTCCACCCACCCCACTAGCCCATATCACCCACCGTAACCACCATTCCACCCATTCCTCCAACCCGTTTTTCCAAATACAAATCGGGAAAAATAAACACAAAAAAACGAAAAATATTGAAAAAAAAAACAGATCTATACAAATTGAAACCAAATACAGATTAGAACTTTATATCGAAACAAAAAAAACCGTGTTCTATACACATTGAAGAAGACGAACAAATACAAATCTAAACAAAAAAAAATATTGAAATAAATACCAGATCTATGCAAATTAAAAAAAATAAAAATAAAATACAACAAACGAACGAACGAAACTTGGATTAGCTCGAACGAAGCTTGAATCTGCAAACGAACAAAGCGTGAATCTGCAAACGAATGAAGCTTGGTGGTGGTATACGAGGTGGTCGAAACTCGAAAGAGGGCTAAGATGAGGAGAGAAATAGAAGATGAAAGACAAGAGAAGAGGTCGGAGAAGGAGAAGAGGACGAAGAAGGAGAACAAGACGGAAAGGAGAGGACAGAGAAGAGGAAACGAGAGGTCGGAGAAGAGGAAAGAGAAGAGAAAGAGAAGAGGAATTGAAAGAGGAAGGAGAGGGAAAATAGGGGCGGACAGAAGAAGAGGAGAGGAGAGAGAAATTTATTAGGGATTTTAGGGTTTTTTTTTTTTTAATCATCATTCCGTCGAAAATGGGGTAAAATCTGTCGGAAATTTCCGACGGATTTTATTTCCGTAGGAAAGGTAATGTTACGACGGATTATCCCGTCGGAAACTTCCGACAGATTTTATTTCCGTTGGAAATTTACTGTTCCGACGGAATATTCCGTCGGAAAGCCTAAATTTTCCTACGGATTTTTATTCCGTCGGAAATTTCCGACGGATTTTCCCACGGAATAAAAATCCATCGGAAATTCTGATTTTTTCGACAGAAAAAAATGTCCGTCGGAAACTTTCCGTCGCAATTCACCCTATTTCTAGTAGTGCACTTCCTAAATTTGTTAGGAAGAACTCGCGGTCATCTCGCAGAGACCGTGTCTAAGATTGGCCAAATTCCCGGCTATGGGTAGATGCTAATCGGCCTCACACTACCCCCGGACGATAACAATTAACCCAAGTTGGCTACCTAAGACTCGCAATCAAGGTAGTTAGCATGTTTATTAACCATCGGGAAGCAACTCGACCTCACACCCGACTGTGGCCCCACACACAATTCAAAAATCAATTAAAATACTTAATATAATATATTTCACTCAAAAATCTGCAGAGAAGCCCCAAATGGTCTTACACTCAATTCAAACAGCATAAGAAAACCATATTTCTTAAATTCAATTGAAACTCCATTTCAAAACACACTTCAACTTAATAAAGGTATCGTTTGAGTTCGGGAATATAATTAATTATCGGAATCAACAATTAACTGCATTCACAACTCTTGGCGAAGTAATGCTAAAGACAGTGTTATTCTTCTCTAAAGCATTACGACGTCGACAATACAATAACAACCTCAACCAAATTCAATCACACATCCAAAAATTTCACTTAGGGGTTAATAACACCCAAAAATTCACTCTTCACTTATTTAAAATATAATTTCAGCTAATATATAATACTTTCAATAAAAATTATAAATTCATTTGATAAACCCAAAAATCCAAACTACAATTTCATAAAACACATTGCTTAGGACTCAGTTTTTCAAGATTGGGGTCTTATCATACCAATGCGTGTACAAGCTAGGAAGTTGCACTTTTTTTTTTTTTAATAGTAGCTCAATTCTAATTGCTGAATTTTTAATTGTCCTTATTCTCATGACCATAAGTCGTTGTGCTTTCTAGTTGTGCAATCTGGAAACAATTCTGAAGCATAGGCCGCAAGGCAGTGTGCCTGTGACCTTTACAAAAAATATAGTGCAGATGCAGGAATGCACAAAAAGAAAACTAGATTAGAATATCTCAGAGGTTTTAGATAATCTGATTTGAAATTTTTATGGCCATGATTTTTGTTTTTTTTTCAAAGAAAAGACACAAACTAGCAAAAGATAGTAACAAATAAAAACTGACATGTAAGAGCAGAAAATAAAACTGATAGTGGAAGAAAATAAACTAGAGAAATAACAAAAAATAGCCTTGGGTTGCCTCCCAAGTAGCGCCTTTATTTTACGTTGTTGGCTCGACATTTTGCATCATATCTCCTCGAACAATACATCTTCAATCATCTTCACATATGCTTGATCATAGAAGTGTTTGAGTCTATGACCATTTACTTTAAAAAATTTGTTAGTATCAAAATCTTTGATTTCCACTACACCATGAGCAAAGATGTTAGTAACAACAAAGGGACCAAGCCACCTAGTTTGTAATTTACCCGGAAATAATTTCAAGCGAGCATTAATTAAAAGAACTTTCTATCCAACATGAAATGATTTCCTAGCTATGTTTTTATCATGGAAGGCCTTGGTCTTGTCTTTATAGATTTTGGCATTTTCATATACCTCTGACCTCAATTCTTCCAACTCAAGCAACTGTAGTTTCCTCTCTTTTCCAGCAAGGTCATAGTCTTAGTTACATTACTTCATTGCCTAATAAGACTTATGTTCAATTTCCACATGCAAGTGACATGCTTTTCTGAAAACAAGTCTAAATGGAGACGTTCCTAGAGGAGTTTTAAAAGTAGTTTTATATGCCCACAATGCATCATCTAATCGAAGACTCCAATCTTTCCTATTAGGATTAACCATTTTTTCAAGAATTGATTTTATTTCCCTAATAGAAACTTCAGCCTACCCACTTGTTTGGGGGTGGTATGTGGTAGCAACTCTATGGGTTACATGATATTTCTCAAGAAGTGCACCAAAGGTTTTGTTGTAAAAATGAGTTCCTCTATCACTGATGATAGCCTTAGGCATGCCAAATCTATTAAAAATACGACTCTTAACAAATTTAACCACTGTTTTAGCATCATCAGTTATCACAACCTTTGCCTTTATCCATTTAGAAACATAATCAACAGCAAGAATGATGTAAACCTTACCAAAAGAAGAAGGAAAGGGGACCATAAAATCTATACCCCACACATCAAATATTTCACAAATAAGGATAACAGATTGAGACATTTCATTCCTTTTAGACAGATTTCCAGTCTTCTGGCAACGCTCACAAGATTTTCAAAACAAATATGCATCTTTGTATATAGTAGGCCAATATAAACCACATTCAAGGACCTTATGAGCAGTTGTTTGAGGGCCAAAATGCCCTCCAATTTCAAAACTATGACAAAAAGTAAGAATAGAAGCATACTCAGGTTTGTCTACATATCTCCTAATCATTTGTCAGAACATTATTTCCACAAATATGGATCATCCCACATATAATATTTAGAATCAGATTTAATCTAATTCTTTTGAGCTTTCGTGAGCGTAGAGGGGAATGTTCCGGTCACTAGATAGTTAACAATTTCAGCATACTAAGGAGTGTCAACACTATATAATGTTGAAAGATGCTCATCAAGGAAAATTCAGTCATTGATGGCCAGTCCTCTCTAGGTACAATTCTATTTAAATGGTCAGTCACTAGGTTTTCAACACCCTTTTTATCTTTACTTTCCAAGTCAAATTCTTGTAATTGAAGCATCCACCTAAGCAAACTAGGTGTTGAGTGTCTCTTCTTTAACAAGTATTTAAGGGTCGCATGAGCAGAATAAACAATCACATGATTTCCAAGTAAGTAAGGCCTAAATTTCTTTAAAGCAAAAATAACAGCATACATCTCTTTTTTCAGTTACAGTGTAATTACATTGGGTAAAATCAAGTGATTTAGAAGCATAATGGATCACATAAGACTTTTTATCCTTCTTTTTCCCTAAAACTACTCTTACAGCTTACTCACTAACATCACACATTCAAAAGGTAAAGACCAATTAGGGGGTCTAATCACAGGAGCACTTGTCAATTTGTCTTTTAAATCATCAAAGCCTTTTTGCATTCAACATTAAAGCCAAAAATAGTATCTTTAGCAAGCAAAGCACATAAAGGCGAAACAATTTCAGAGAAATTTTTGATGAAACGTCTTTAAAAGTCGGCCTGCCCTAAAAATGATCGAAATTCACGCACACAAGTAGGATAAGGCAAACAACTTATGACATCAATTTTAGCGTTATCGACCTCTAATCCCTTGGCACTAACAATATGACCAAGAACTACACCTTGTTCAACCATAAAGTGACACTTTTCAAAATTCAAAACAAGGTTAGTTTCAACACATCTTTTCAAAACACGAGATAAAGCATGAAGGCACTTATCAAATGAATCACCAAACACAGTAAAGTCATCCATAAACACTTCCATATCTTGTTCAATCAAATCAAAAAATATACTTATCATACATCTTTGAAAAGTCCAAGGAGCATTACATAGACCAAAAGACATTCTTCTAAAAGCAAATGTACCAAAAGGACAAGTAAAAGTGGTATTATCTTGATCTTTAGGAGCAATGGGTACTTGTGTGTAACCAGAATAACCATCAAGAAATCAGAAAAAGGATTGTCCAACAAGTTTATCTAACATCTGGATCAATAAATGGAAGGGGAAAATGGTCTTTTCTAGTAGCTTGATTAAGCTTCCTATAGTCAATACAAACTCTCCATCCATTAGAAACTCTAGTAGGGACAAGCTCTCCTTTATTATTTTCAACAACAGTTATTCCACTCTTCTTAAGGACCATATGTATAGGGCTTACCCATTGAGAATCAGAAATAGGATAAATCACCCCCACATCTAACCACTTTAGAATTTCATTTTTGACTACTTCCATCATCGAAGGGTTTAATCTACGTTGAGCCTCTCTAGTTGGTTTAGCATCTTTTTCAAGAAAAATTATATGCATGCACAAGGTAGGACAAATGCCTTTTATGTCAGCTAAAGTCCATCTTAAGGTCTCCTTGTGATTTTTAAGCACATTCAACAATTTGGTTTCCTGAGATGCTCTTAAGGAACTTGAAATAATCACAGGTATAGTCTCATTGTCACGCAAATAAGCATATTTCCAATTAGAGGAGTGCCTTAACAACAGAGGTGATTAGGGGATTTTTATCCACCAATCACCGTCTGACAAGTGGACCAACCAGGTTCCGCCACGTGTCCTTCACGAAGGCCAACAGGAGCTTGCCACGTGTCAATCACAGATACGTCCTCCACGGACCACTTAAGACACGCCACGTGTCCACCCATGCCAAATGGGACAACCGGCCATCAAGGCCCATTTCAGTCTAGAGGCCCGATCAGCCCTAGGTTTACCTTAAACCTAGAGAGTTGCACGCTTCCCAAGGCTATAAATACTCGATTAATCCTCATTAATCACAGAACCGAATAATTAAGAGATCAAGCAGAGAAGAACAGACTTATTAACAACCGGCTAATCTCGCTAACAACACAGATTACCAACACTAAGCACTCTCACCTAGAGAGATCTGATTACTTTATTTTCTGTATTGATTACTCCTTAATCAGGTACTAACTTGACCGTTGGAGGCGGAGCTCTCAGGAGTCTCCGTTATTTTGCAGGTACAGGCGTCCGGTTCCAGTCTCGGAATTGTAACTCTCCCGCAGGACATCAGAAAACCCCGAAACATTTGGCGCCGTCTGTGGGGAGAGTACTTCAGAGATGGCATCCAAGTCTGTACCGATTCCAGAAGAGAGGCGTCCCCTAGACGACCCTCAAGTTCAGTCGGACCATGATACCGAAAGTGAATTTGAAGTTGAAACTCATACAGCTCCAGACGGGACCCTAAGAGCCCGCCGTACCCGTCATACTGAAATAAGGGAACGGGAGTATCTTCAAACAGGAAGCGAGCCAGCAGGCGCACCGCTTGCTCGGCAACAGCCGACTGATGGGTCTGCTCCCATCACAAGGAACGAACTCATGACCTTCATGAGGGGCTTCAAGGGAGAGATCCAAGAGTTGATCAACAAAAAACCGCCTGCTTCAGTCAAAGAGCAGTCGGCCAAAAAACCTTCCACTTCACTGAAGAGGAAGCCAGTTCAAGGGCGAGAGGCGACTCCCCATCCTAAATCTAAGAAGCGGGAGCCGTCTGCTCTTGATTTCACAAAACTCCGTTATCCTACGGGAAATAGGAAACCGGTTCGTCATATTCAGGCGGACGGGTCAAAGCAAACGTTCACAGATGCTCGGTACCTGCTAGAGCAGAAGAAGAGTGACCGATTATCAGAGTCGGCTTCTACTTCAAATTTTCAGGACAGTTTGCGAAATGCCTCGATGAGGCCAACTCAGTCGTACCATGAGAGTCAGTCAGGCGGCACCTCCCGTCAGTCCGGCTTTCATAGTGCACAGGCGGTACCAAACTTACCATTTGTGCCGCAACAACAATATTTTATGCAGCCACCTCCATTTGGTGGACCTGCAGCAAAAAACGTCCAACCTATGGACTGGCAGCTACGGCTGCTTAGACTTGGTGAACAGCCGTCGGCCTTCTCCAAGGAAATTACTGAAGCCGCTCAGCCGGCCAAAGTAAAAAATGTTTTAGTAGGCGCCTATGATGGCACTACTAACCCGGAAGACCATCTGATGGCATTCACCAACCTGATGTACCTTCAAGGGTTGGATGATCCCACTTGGTGCAAGTGTTTCCCAGCGACTCTCAAGGGAATTGCACAGCAATGGTTCGGCAACCTGCCGACTGGTTGTGTAAACAGCTTCAGGACGCTCGCTTACTTATTTGCCTCCAACTTCGCAATGAACATCCCTGCGAAGAAAACGACCCTTGATTTGGGAACAATTCAGCAGGGTGAAAAGGAGGGGCTTCGTTCCTACATCAGGCGGTTCAACCTGATGAGAATACAGATTCAAGGGTTACCGGATGAGGTAGCTTATACTGACTTTTTTAGAGGTCTCAAAGACGGGTCTACCTTCAAATTTGATTTAGTTCGAAAAAGGGTGGCGACTCTTCAAGAGGCCTTGATTGAAGCAGAAGCCTATATACAGGCGACTGATCTGTGTACGATGAAACAGTCGGACGGGAAGAGGTTCGACAATAGAGAGGGACGACAGAAACAGTCGTCCAACAAAGATGAAAAAAGAAAAGGGGTCTGGGCGGCTGATTCCTCTAAACAGCCGGCCTAGAAAAAGAAAGAAGAATTCAAACCATACTCCCCAAAGTATGTGTTTAACAAGGATAACCAGTTTATCCTAAAAGAAATAAAGGGACGGCTCTCAATTGAGAAGCCGCTCCCCATGAAGGGTTCTGCGAGCAACCGGAACCAAGACAAAATCTGCGCTTATCATGATGACATTGGTCATCACACCAATGACTGCATCAGTCTCATGCGGTACCTAGACCGCTTGGCTGATCAAGGTGATCTTGACACTTATGTCAAGAAATCTACGGGGAATACTGCCTCAAAAAAGCAGTCGGCCAAAAAGAATCAACAGGCCGACAGTTCTGATACAGATGATGCAGTCGTCTACACCATTGCAGGCGGCTTCTCAGGAGGCGGCCCCACTATTAGGGGCAACAAAGATAATATAAGGCGGTTAGATGTAAATTCCGTTCACCAAGAACGGCCGTCTAAATATACATTTCCTGAGATTGTCATCACTGAAGAGGATCTAGGAGGAATAAGGGGGCCGCATGATGACCCTATCGTTATTGAATGTAAAGTGGCCAACCAGAGAGTTGGTCGAATCCTCATAGATACCGGGAGCTCTTCAGATCTCATCAGCAGCAAATGTCTGTCAAAACTGAAATATCAGACGGACTGCATACATCCGGCCTCCCACCCTTTAATAGGTTTTGGAGGAGGAGTCGTCCACCCACTGGGACGAGTAGATCTACCCATCCGCCTGGGCGAAAAAGGGGAAGGACGACACATGGTAGTCCGGTTCCTAGTGGTAGAGGAACTCTCGGCCTACAACATGATTCTGGGTCGACCAACCCTGAATAATTCCAAGGCTGTTATAATCCCGTCACTTATGCTGCTTAAGTTTGAAAGGGACAATGGAACAGTCGGCTCCCTAAGGGGAGATCAGAGGATGGCTCGAGAGTGCTATCTCTCGGATGTCAAGCCCACTGTTATGGCCACTGGGTCAAGTGGAGAAAAAACAGACCTTGACAATGTCAAGGAAAGTGCGCCTGTTCAAGAAACAGGCGACAAAAAGAGAAAGGCACCCCAGACTGAGTCCGCAAAAAAAGCAAGAAAATAGCAATCATTGGCAGAGGACCGGCCGGATGAGTTCCGCCCTCAGCCGGCTGGTGAGCATGAGGACCTGATATTAGATGACTCCAATCCTGACCGAACAGTCCAAGTAGGGACGACTGCTCTGAGAAACCTTGGTGACGACTTTCACAACCTGTTGAAAGAATACAAGGACATCTTTGCATTTGAAGTCCATGAAATGCCAGGCATTAGTCCTGATCTGGCAGTACACAAACTCGCTGTGGATCCGAAAAAGAAGCCGGTACGACAAAAGAAACGGAACCATGGTGAAGAAAGAGGTCAGGCGGCAGCCGCCGAAGTCAAAAAATTACTTGATGCAGGGTTCATTCGGCAATGTTACTTCCCAGATTGGGTTGCAAATGTGGTACTTGTTAAAAAGCCGAATGGCACCTGGCGAATGTGTGTAGACTACACAGACTTGAACAAGGCGTGCCCCAAAGACAGTTACCCTCTGCCTAAAATTGATAACCTGGTCGACTCAACAGCCGGCCATGCCTTGATGAGTTTTATGGACGCCTATTCTGGTTTTCATCAAATTCCTTTGTGGAAGAAAGATCAGGAGAAGACGGCCTTCGTCACTGATCAGGGATTATACTGTTACACGGTCATGCCGTTTGGGCTTAAGAATGCCCCGGCTACCTTCCAACGAATGATAAACACAGTGTTCTTTGATCAGATTGGGAGAAACGTCGAGGCATACATTGATGATATGATTGTCAAGACTAAACTTCAGAAAGATCATCTGACGGACCTCCGAGAAACTTTCGCCACACTCAGGCGGCACCATGTCATGCTCAATCCCAAGAAATGTGTATTTGGAGTTGAGTCTGGGAAATTTCTCGGATTCCTTATCAACCAGAGAGGAATAGAGGCGAACCCCGAGAAGGTACAGGCGGTCATTGACATGCAGTCGCCTCGTACCGTTCGAGAGGTTCAGAAGTTAACAGGTTGTCTGGCGGCCTTGGGAAGATTTCTAAGCCGATCAGGCGACAAATGCCTATACTTTTTCCAGGCAATTAAGAAAAAGGCAAGGTTTGAATGGGGGCCGGATGCTGAGGCCGCCTTCCAGAAATTAAAGGTTCACTTGCATTCCTTGCCGAGGCTGGTCAGCCCTTTGCCCAAAGAAAATCTGTACATGTACCTGGCCGTCTCTGATCATGCGTTAAGCGCGGTGCTCCTTGCTGAAAGGGACGGCTGTCAACTTCCGGTCTACTTTGTCAGTCACGTACTGAAAAATGCCGAGTTGAGGTATCCCCTAGTGGAGAAATTTGGTCTTGCACTCTTCATGGCTGTTAAAAAATTGAAGCCCTACTTTCTGGCACATGCAGTCGTCGTGTATACCGACCAACCGATCAAGCGGCCCCTTACCACCATGGAGTCCTCCGGACGAATGATCAAATGGGCCATAGAAATGCAGAGTCTCGAAGTTACTTTCGAGCCTAGAAAAGCAGTGAAGGGGCAAGCCTTTGCTGACTTTATTGTAGAGATGACCCGTCCTCCTGACTCTCAAGTTCCAGACCAAGTCTGGAAGGTATATGTGGACGGAAGCTCTACTTCAAACGGTTGTGGAGCAGGCGTCGTATGTCAATCTCCAGAGGGCGACAGGTTCGAGTATGCTCTACGCTTCAGTTTCCAGGCTTCAAACAATGAGGCAGAATATGAAGCTTTACTAGCCGGGATCCGCATGTGTAAGGCGGCAGGGGCAAGGAAAATAGACGCCTGTTCTGATTCACAACTGATAGTGAGTCAGTACAATGGCGAATACGAAGCAACACATCCGGCCATGATCAAGTATTTACAGGCGGTCCGACAAGCAGTCGGCTCCCTTGAGGATTTCCATCTGATCCAAGTGCCGAGATCAGAAAACAACCAGGCAGATGCACTTTCGAAATTAGCATCATCCGCCTCCTCCGATACTCCTCGAACTGTGTTTTGGGAAGTAATGGAGAAGAGAAGCATCGAGGAAAATCCTATTGGAATTCTAGACAGAAGCTCAACCTGGATGGATTCAATCAGGGCATATCTGACAAACGGTACACTGCCGGATGATCCTCAACAGGCGGCAACACTGAAAAAACGAGCCTCCTGTTTTGAAATGATACAGGGAGAACTTCACAAGAGGGGGCACCTTCAACCCTTCTTAAAGTGTGTTACTCCTGAAAAGGGACGAGAGATACTAGATGATCTTCACTCTGGTTTCTGCGCTTCCCATATAGGTGGTAGGATGCTTGCTCAAAGGACAAGGCGGCAGGGCTACTTTTGGCCTACTTTGGAAGCAGATGCAATGGAGATGGTGAAAAAATGTGACAAGTGCCAAAGGTTTGGCAAACTAATTCACCGTCCGGCTACTGACCTCACTACCATTCACAGCCCACTACCGTTTGCTAAGTGGGGCATGGACATTCTGAGTCCATATACGCCTGCTACAGGCGGCAGAAGGTATATACTTGTTGCCGTTGACTACTTCACTAAATGGGTAGAGGCGGAGGCTGTAAAGGGAATCAAGACGAAAGATGTAATTTCATTCATTTGGAAAAACGTCATCACTCGGTTCGGGGTTCCCATGTCTATGGTTTTTGATAATGGTCCCCAATTTGAGACGTCTGTTCTCAAAAGCTGGTTGGGAGACCAAGGAATTGCACATTACTTTGCATCTGTCGGCCGTCCACAAGCAAACGACCAGGTAGAAGCCTTTAATAAAATCATCTCAGACGGTCTCAAGAAAAAGATTGAACGAGCAGGCGGCCTATGGGCAGATGAACTACCACATGTTCTTTGGGCCATTAGGACGACTGAAAAAGGGGCGACTGGAGAAACTCCCTTCCTCCTAACTTATGGTGCAGAAGCTGTTCTTCCAATAGAACACTACGAGCCGACTCTTCGAGTAATGCTATATGACGAAGAGGCAAACTGGGAAGCTATGCGCCTGGCATTAGACTCACTTCCTGAAAAGAGGGGCAATGCTGTTTTGCGCCATGAGATTTATCGCCTGAGAATGACTAGATCATACAACAAGAAAGTACACAGGCGTCCACTCAAAGTAGGGGACTTTGTACTTAGAAAAATGGAAGCAGTTGGTAGGACCAAAGAGTCTGGAAAACTAACTCCCAACTGGGAAGGACCCTACCGAATCTATGCGGAAGTCAGGGACGGTACCTACCGTCTGGAAACACCAGACGGACAACCGTTGCCTCGAACCTGGAACGTAGATAACCTTAAAAAATATTTTTTCTGAATGATGTAAAGTAAAGAGCTACTTAATAAAGTTTGCACTTACTATTCAATATTGTATTACGAGGAGCATGCCGTCTGTACCTTTACAGTCGGCTACTCTCCATTGAGTTTCACTCTTTATCTTCAGAGGGGCATGCCGTCTGTTCCTTTACAGTCGGCTACTCTCCATCGAGTATTTTACTCACAATACTTAGCTAAAAAGATTAGGGCCTGGCCGATCCTGTAACTAACAGGCGGCTACCCTTCTTTTACTTAGCACCTACGTTCACCAAGAACTTACCAAGGCCACCGGCCGAATGATCAGACCAGGCGCCAAGCCACCTGATCAAAACTACAAAACTAATTCGACCTGTCCCAACATCATAGCAGGCGTCCGACGGCATCCCTCCGGATGAAATTCGTCGCAGAGAGCAGCTCCCTTTTGGGTGGAACATTGTTCTATAAACTAATTACACGGCACCTATACGACTGTCCCCAAGGGCAACCACGTAGCCGTTTTTGAGACAAAGATAACTCTATCACTAACCAAACCAATGGTAGCAGTTGACATCTGAGTCAGATAACCGCCTGTATTACTTGGGATAAATGCAGGGGGTACCTATTGAGTTAATAGCCAACAAACATTGGCGAATCAAGGGGTCTAGCCGGCCTACGCCGCCTGGTACCTCTACTTCTCAAACAAAAGTGATGGCGACTGAGTAACTCCAAAGTTAACTCATAGTCACTCCTTCAAATTTGGCATGGAATCTAAAAAGTTTGAGTCGTCCGCCTGTTTTAAACAAACGAGGGCACTCGAACCCCTATTCCTACTGGATAACCTATTGAGTTAATAGCCAACAAACATTGGTGAATCAAGGGGTCTAGCCGGCCTACGCCGCCTGATACCTCTACTACTCAATCAAGATTGTGACAAAGACTAAGTAACTCCTATGTTAACTTAATAGTCACTCAAACTTAGTATGGAGCCTAAAAGGTATGAGTCGTCCACTTGTTTTTAATAAACAAAGGCTCTCAACCAATACTCTTGCTAGGTTAACAAATAACGAGTTAAAAGCCAACATTGGCAATAAAGGGAAACAAACGGTACCCGCCGCTTGTTTTCCTACTTAAATTCCTTGGCTACTAGGTAATTCTATTTACTTGGTCAAATTGAATAAAGAGTTCGAATACCGATTGATTAAATGGCCGACTGATCATCTATCCTGGAAACAGACAACCAGTCGTCCAGGGGCATAGGCGGCATACTTACTATTTGTACCTGTCTTAACGTTCGGCCATACACAACAGTCGGTCAAGTGAGCAAATTTCAAATACTTAGACAAATTTGAACAAAAACAAAAAATTTGATTAAAATGAGCCGGCCATAAAAGACCAGCAGAATATTCAAAACCCCGGCCCCCTGGCCGGGTAATTACAAAGCAAACGGCACGCAGGCCGTGAAAAGAAAAAAATACTTAAAGCTTAAGAAGGGGGCAGTTCAGTATCAGCAGCAGCCGCCTGGTCAGCACTCTTCTTGCTGGACTCGGCCTTAGCTGCATCATCTTTTGATGCCTTACCCCCAAGTGGCACAAGCGCCACAACCGGCTCTTCCTCCTCCAACGCAACGTCCAACGCCTCTTCTTCAGCAGCCGCCAGGATCTGTTGATTATATATTTCCGAACACTGGCGGTACGTTCTTTCCCATGAGGCAAAGTCGGCATTGGGGAACAGTCGTTCCCAGGTCATGCGTTGGATTTGGGCGGAGTCTTCCACCATCTCCCGGACGAGCTCTTGTTTCTCCTGCTCGGCCTTGTCCGAGAGCTCTTGGGTAAGACTCTTCTCCTGGTTCACCAGGCGTTCTTTTACGTTAGCCAAAGATTTCTCCATGGCTTCGTAAGAGTGCATTTTCTGGCGAAGGGGTTTCAGCTCGGCTTTAAGTTTGGTGACGGTCCCCTCCAGCTCGTCAACCTTCTTTTGGGCCGCCTCTAGCTGAGCCCGAACAGCGGCGGTCGCCTGCGCCTGATAATAAAGAAGATCAATGGTCAGTACTTCATTTTGGGCAATTTGAAACATTGCCTTATCACAGCTGGAGGCGGCCATAGCCTTTGCGGCCTTTACCTCTTTGTTTTTCCGATTAATCGGCTTGCGAAGGCTGTTGACTCGGAGCAGGGCCTAAGTACAAAGAAAAACAGGCGTCAGTTTCCAATCAAAAGAGTTAACAGGCGTCCTGGAACTCAAAAGCTCAAAAAGGTGCTAAGTATACCTCAGCTAGGATCCCTGAAATTCCATCGAGGTCAAGGGTGCCGGCACCCTTGACCGCCTCCCTATCAGATGGAGGAACTACTTTAACCATAGACTTGGCTACCTCAACCAAGTCTAGTCCCTGGGGGCCGGCTGCATTAAGCGAAAGAAAAAAAAAACAAGTTAGATCTAATCAAGAAGGAAGCAAGGGTGAGTTTTTACAAGTGAGGGTCCATACATCTAGGCGGCCCCGCCTGGGTTTTTGAAGAAGTGGCCGGCTGCTTCTCAGCCGCCACTGTTTTCCTGGAAGACCCAGGAGAGCTTGCAACAGTCGTCCTCCGGGCCTTGGGGTCCGGCTGTTGCGAGGAAGAAGCCCTTGGAGTGCCAGACTGAAAACAAAAAAGAGTTAGTATATGCATAATACAACTAAAAGGAGAAGAGTTTTCAAAGCTTACCAAGGGTGCCTCCTTGCTGGGGGAGTCGGCATACGACTGCTTCATTAGCGAGACCCGCAGCATGGCCGCCGCAGTCTTAGATGCTGTTATTTTACTCATGGCGTCGGCTGAAAAAAATAAACAGCAAAGTTAGTAAAAATCCCAAGTAAACAAGGCGTGAAAAAACAGAGTATTCGTCAGGCCGGCTACCTCTAGAGCACCGACTGCCGAGGCCACAGGCGGCCAAGAAGTACTCGTCATAGAGCCACTTGAAGCTCGGGACGCAGTTTAGGGGTACTTGCTCTCGTACCCCTGAAGTAGAGTTCACCCTAGTCTCTACTTTGAAGAGTCCTTTGTCTAGGATCTCTTTTTTAGCCTTTGGGGGAACAAGCGGCATGCTGCGGCCGCCTGCGAGAAGAGGCGGATCCCTGTTCCACTTGTTAAAACGTTTGTTCAGCTCCGTGTCTGAACTCTCGATAATAAGGAAGGTGTTCCGCCAATCCTTCCATTTGTTTGCCTTACCTCTCGTCATGAGGTAACCCCTATGGCTTGTTAATTGATACCAGCCGGTACCTCCCGACTTAGGGGTCCGGCTGAGATAGTTCATGTGGGCGAAAGCCTCAAAACTTGGCTCCACCCCGTTCAGTTCGCACCCGGCCACATAGCCGAGTACGTTAACCCAAGAGTTGGGGGCTAACTGCCATAACCCCAGATCATACCCATCTAAAATCCGCTGAACAGCCGGATGTAATGGGAAGCGCAGTCCAGCTTTGATGGCCGCCACATAGCAGCCAAAGCAGCCGTCACCATAGCTGGTACCAGCCGGCCAGACGACAGTATCTTCTGGATCCGGCACAAACAGTAAATACTCTGAGCCCATTTTGTGGTTAGCAATAAAGCTCGCCACGTTGTCTCGCATGGTTGCGATCCGGCCCCGGGGCACCCTGCAGTAGTAGGGGGCGTTTTCCTCTCTGTAAGAGGCGGACGGCTCTGCCCAATTATCCCCCTTCTCCACTGCATGGGAACTTCTCGCCTCTTGTAGGCGGCTATGTTTTTCTTCTGAGCCAGAAGAACTATGGTCAGAAGAGCTGGATTCGGACTCGTCCCCTGACGAGTCCGAAGAGGACGACTCCTCCCCTCTCCTAGAGGGGCCCGCCTCCTCTCCCTTAGAAGGAGCAGAAGGAAAATTAGACATGTCCACGGTTAGATGGGAAGGGAACACCTTGGTCCCTCTCTCAGAACTGTCAGCTTGACAGTCGCCTCGTTCTACATCTGGCGCTTGGTCAGATGTTTCACTAAGGAGCACCCTTTGGGAGGAGCCGTCTGAGTTTGATATCATAGCAGTCTTTTTTGTTCTGGCCATCACGTTCTGCATAGACACAGATTCAGTCGGACTTTGTATAAAGGGCAAAGATGGGTCCAGAAAAGGGCAGGCGGCACTCCTAGTCCTAGATTCAGCCGTCCCCGGTGACCGGCTGATCACTAACTTAGGGCGTGTCGTGTGCTTCCATGGTGCCATTTCAAAAAATAAAAAGAAAATTAAGAGTAAGAGAACTGAGTTACCTGAACGGGTGACGGTTGATGAAGTCCTGGAAGTTCGGGTCAGTCGGCTTGTCAGAACAGGCGGTAGGCAGAAAAAGTCCGAAAATGTCAGAGCAAGTTCAGGGGTCCGAATGTTCTCGCAAAAGTTCTCAAATGTGAAAATGACCGAAGTCAGCACTTCCTTTTATAGGCAAAATGAGAAGGCGAATGGTCGCTTCCAAATTCAAAAATTGGGCGGGAAAATCTCTCGGCCGTCTGCAAGGTGACACCTGTAACGGGCCGTCGCCTGTCACCGTGCGACACCTGTCACAGGCGACACGTGACCAGTCGCGTGCCACCTGTGAGGGGCAAATGATTAGGGGATTTTTATCCACCAATCACCGTCTGACAAGTGGACCAACCAGGTTCCGCCACGTGTCCTTCACGAAGGCCAACAGGAGCTTGCCACGTGTCAATCACAGATACGTCCTCCACGGACCACTTAAGACACGCCACGTGTCCACCCATGCCAAATGGGACAACCGGCCATCAAGGCCATTTCAGTCTAGAGGCCCGATCAGCCCTAGGTTTACCTTAAACCTAGAGAGTTGCACGCTTCCCAAGGCTATAAATACTCGATTAATCCTCATTAATCACAGAACCGAATAATTAAGAGATCAAGCAGAGAAGAACAGACTTATTAACAACCGGCTAATCTCGCTAACAACACAGATTACCAACACTAAGCACTCTCACCTAGAGAGATCTGATTACTTTATTTTCTGTATTGATTACTCCTTAATCAGGTACTAACTTGACCGTTGGAGGCGGAGCTCTCAGGAGTCTCCGTTATTTTGCAGGTACAGGCGTCCGGTTCCAGTCTCGGAATTGTAACTCTCCCGCAGGACATCAGAAAACCCCGAAACAAGAGGGAATCAATTTAGGCATAGAAGAAGGCAAAGAAGTATTATCAGAAAAATCAGATTTCATCACATCAGAAGAAGCAACAAAAGAATCTATCATTTCAGTGCTCTTGAAATCATCAAACACACCATTTTCAAACAAGTTTTCACACCACTCATCAAAGACTTCTTGAGCCATCCAATCAATAGCATCAAAAGAATCTATAGAACTAACATTACTGATATCACTAGGGTACTTCATAACATCAAATATGTTAAATTTAATCAATTCACCATCAAATTCAATTGTAAGATTACCCTCATGAACATCAATCTTAGTTTTAGAAATCCTTAGAAAAGGTCGACCCAACAATAAAGGAACACTATCAGATCTATCACCCATATCAAGCACATAAAAATCAGCAGGAAGGGCTAATTCATTCACTTGAACAAGTACATCTTCTATGACTCCCATGGGAAATGCACTAGATCTATGAGCTAATTGGATAACAACATTAGTCTTGGATAAAGGACCTAAAAAATCACACCTTGTTGCAAAAATCACTGATAATAGCTAATGGGAAATGCATTAGACTAATAGCCTTGTTGCAAAAATCACTGATAACAGTAAAAATAATTTAAGTTCAGTAACAATAAGTTTAGTTACCGTCTGGCAAAGTGCTGGGATAAAAAATCCAAGAAGAGGAGGATCAGTAAATTAGTTTAAGTTTAGTAAAAATAGCATAGTTTAGGAAAATTAATTTCAATTCACTAGAAATAATTTAAGTTCAGTAAAAAGAAAAAAAATTTCAATTCATAAAAAATAATTTCAGTTCAACATAAATGAGGTGAAGTAAAAAGTAGGGTCAAAATAAATTCAACTCCTTATAATTTTTCTTATCCTATACTACCTCCGTTTTTATTTAGTTGAGACCTTTTTTTTATCACTCTTGCCAATGCACTATCTTAACGATTGATATCTCTAATTTTCGACATTGAAAAATTATAAAAAGTGGATATCAATAAAATATAAATTGAGACGATTCAAACAAGATCCCACTTGACTATATTTTATCATAGCTATAAATCACAAAAGCTAGTTAAAGCATAATTTGTGAATTAATAGTGTAAAAGTCGAATAGTCTCAAATACCTCCGTTTCATAATAATTGCAACACTTTGACCGATACACATATCGATGCACAACTTTGACCATTAATTTTTGGACAAATGTTTAATAAAGGCCGGGGCACACTAAATTATTGTGTGGCGGGCTTTGTTTGGAAATAAAAGTATCCAAATATTCACTCCACTTGTGCCAGCCAAACTTTCTTTTTTTTTTTTTTTAATTTTAATTTTTTATTATAACCATTTCTCTTTCCTCTTTATTTCTCTTTCTCTCTCTTTGCTCTCATCCTCTTTCTGTTCTTAGCTCAATTTCCTTCTGGGCTCAATTTTTCACCATTACAAATTCGATTTCTCAATTTTCTAGGTTTTAATCTACTTTTCGATTTCGATTTTTAATTTTCTGCATTTTTCTTTTGATTTTTTGAAGTTTGTTAAAGTTCCAAACATATCAATAAAGAAGATTAGTACAAATCCACCACATGGAAATATGTTTTCTGAATTGCTTTACGTTGCTTAATTTCAGTAAAATTTATGTGATTTTGCTATTGTTGAACTTTGATTTCTATTTTTGATTGCATTTCTTTTATCGTTTTTAGTACATTTTAACTTGTAAATTGTGCAATGAAAAAGACTAGTAATCTAGCTTCAAATAAATGATGGAAATCTATTATGTATTAAGTTTTTTTAAGTTTTGCGTATTATAATTTAGCTTCAAACAAATGGAGATCTAAGTTTAATCTTGCGAAATGCTGATGTATAGTAAAATATGAGTCACTTTTATAGTAATATGGGTCACTTTTGTGAAAATATTGGTTACTTTTGGAAAAAAAAAAAAAAAACTGATGAGATTATGGATAATTTTGTGTAAATATGGGGTCACTTTTGTAAAAATATAGGTCACTTTTGCAAAAAAAAAAAAAAGGGTCACTTTTGTGATAATATAGGTAATTTAAAAAAAAAAAAAAATCTCTGTATTACAGTTTACACACACATGAAATGTTTAATGTACAATAAAATTATTGTAAATCTATTTGTAATTATAAATAGTGTAAAAATTAAAATATGCGATTATTGTAAAACAAGATGAAGTAAAAAAATCGGAGGAATTACTATGCATTAGCAATTTAGCACGGGTATATTCCATGTGAAAGTTAATTTACCACATCGTAGAAGTTTATTCATTTGTCGTGGACCAACCGGCTAATCCACATTGCAATAATCTCCCGCATTCTCAGGTGAAATCTGGTTATCAAAATTCTGAATACAATCTTCTTCTTTTTTTACAACTCAGAAAATTCCCAGGAAAAAATACGTAGTATAAATCCTACCAAAGATCAGAAATTTTCAAAAAATTAACATTCAAAATATTAAATATCTCAATCAATCAATCACATTTAAAAAATCACACCCAAAAAAAAACTGGTTCAAAGCAATGAACTCTGATTCTCTCTCTTCTTCTTCTTCTTCATCTCCTCCTTCTTCTTCTCCTTCTACGTTGTTGTTTGTTACTCCGCCATCATTGGTTGAATTGGGTCCTTCTTCTCCGACGATTTCTCCTTTCTGGGGATGCTCAATTTTCCCCTAAATCATCGTCGTCGCGGTCGCAATCGCCGCGCGAATTCCACGCCGATTTCAGGAATTTCCACCATGACTACTCGGGATCCTGATGCTGTTTTCAGTGGTGGAGGTATAAGGTATTTTTCTCTTTCCTTTTTTCATTTTTTAATTCCCATCTTACCTTTTTTTCAGTTTTTGTTGGTGGGTAATTAATTTATTTTCATGGTTAGAATGTTTTGGGTTTAATTTTAATTTCAGTTGATGGGTTATTGTGGGATGATGTAAATTTTCTTAATGATGTATGCATTTATTTTCTTGGGTTAATTTTTGAAAGAATATGTGGGATTGTTATGTTTAGCATTAATGCATTATGGTTTGATTTTATGTTATATTGAGTTAGTTAAGTTGTGAATATGTGAAATTTTGAACTTTTGTTGGTTATTTTACAAATTTGCATGCTTTCAATTATATAGTATATGAAGATGGAATGGAATTTTGGGCATGTGGAGGTGTGGTGTACACAACTTTTACCTTGAAAATGTTATAATTAATGAAGTGTTGATATCGACCATGAGCACTTATTGAAGTAGGGATTGTAATAGTGTTGTTCCTGTAATAAATAGATTTGTATTGCTTTGGTGTTTTTATGACTTGTATGCGCGTTTGAGTTTCCGGGCTAGCAAACTTCATTTCTTCATTGGCTTCTGGAAAGTCTAAGGGGTAAGGAATTTGGAGAGGCTTCTGAAGCTGCATTGCACTATTGCAGGCTGGTTTTTATCTTTGGCCTTTTGTATAGTGTGGTTTAGTGTAATGGTTTATGGAAGTGAAATTATCTAATATGTGTTTTGTGTTAATTGGAAATTGCCTGCTATGGCTATTGGCTTCTCTATTGATGTTCAAGAATAAATTAAATTAATAATTATATAAAATTACTCCTTTCCGACCATTGGCCAGAGTTTTAGGAGAGGCACTTGGGTAACGAGGTATTGTATATTGTATTCCTTTTCTATAATATATCAAACAATCTAAGAAGAGGCAGTAGGATAATGAAGTATATGTTCCAACTTTCCTTGTTTTATGTGAAGTAATAGAAACAAGGTTATACAAGTGAACAAGTTTTTACTTCTAGAATGATATTAGATATGCCGTAAAGTTTTTGATAGAGATAGTATTAAAAAAACGGAAGTTGTTATCTAAATACTTAGGGCCGTTTGGTTGGGGTTAATAATCAAGGGAAAGGGAATGAACATGCCTCATTCTTTTGTTGCCGTTTGTCACTTTTTTCATTCCCTTTACCTATTTTTATTTTTGAGTTCACCCAAAATACCTCTACATTGATTCCTTAACCCCCCTAGCCTTTTCCATTCCCTTTCCTAAGCCACCACTACACCACCATACCCACATCAACAACTACCTTACCCAGATACCCCCACCGTCAAGCCACCTTGTAGGAACTCGTCGCACTCCACCTCTCCTCACCGGAACCACGTTTTCACCATCGGATTATCAATCTCTCTCCTCCTTTTCACGGCGGCGCTTTTCCGCTTCGGCCATTTTCTCTCTCCTCCCCCAATTCTCACGGCGGTTTCTCGACTAGACTCAGAAAGCCGAACCTCAAGATCTATATGACAAGATTGAGTTTTCTCGAAACCCTAGCGGCTAGGGGAAGGGACCGGCAGTTTTAAGGGAGGAGGATCGTTTTCTAGGGTTTTGCGTGGGCGGGGAAGGTTTCACGAGTCGACGAGGGTGGGAGAGGTGCGACGACGGGCGGTAAGGGGTAAGGGAGGTGCGACGACGGGTGGCGAAGGTGGGGGAGTTCGACGATGGGTGGCGGTTGTTGGTGAGGTTGTGCTGGGCGGTGGAGTGGCCGAGAAGTGGGAAGAGGGGTTGTGTGGTGGTGGTGGTGATTCCCTTTGTTTTTGTAACCAAACAACATACTACATGGAAAGGGTTTCATTCCATTCTCTTTCATTCTCTTTGTTTATTCCATTCCGTTTACCCTATTGCAAACCAAACGGCCCTTTAATGTAATGGGAAAGCTGAACTTAATAATATTTCATACCCCCCACCCCAAAAAAAAGATAAAGCTGATCTAAGGTCTGAGATACTCAACATTTGTTATTATGTAATAGACTAACCTAAGGAGGGTAGTATAGGTTATTCTAGTAATATTATTTACTAGGTTAATAGTCCTTAGTATAAATAGAGAGGGGAGGGAAAGAAATAGGTAGGTAGAATTTTGGAGTGAATCCTTTTGAGAGTTGTGACTCAAGTCACTAATATGAGCTTTGTAGGCTAAACCTACTACCCTTTTGTAAGAAACCATTAGCAAGTTTAATATAATTTCAAGCTTTTAACCTTAAATTTCTGCTTATTTATACAAATACACAAATCAGATTGGTAGTTCATCACACATTGGTATGGTACTTAGACACTTCTTCTTGAGCTTTAGGGAAAAAAAAAATCATAATATAGGCGTGTCTGACAATTAGACACATACGTGTCAAATGAGCCTGAGTAATTTACATCACATTAATATTATTATTTCCAACATTGTTCAGGGTGGCTGAACAACTGATGGAACTTTGTTTTTTTTGATAGCTTTCTAACTGGGGAACGCAATGTAAGGTTCAGCTATGGATATTCTACTTTCAAGGGTAAACGAAGCTCAATGGAAGATTATTTTGAGACAAAGATATCTGAAGTTGGTGGTCAAATGGTTGCATTTTTTGGTGTTTTTGATGGTAGGTTCAGACCTCTTTTATTACTCTAGATTAAATGTCAAGGTCTCTGCAACTGAGATACAAATTTTCTATTTTGTTGTTACCGTTGATGCAAACATTAGCTGTCTGTCTCGCCAAAAGGAAGGTTGTGAAACCTTGTATGTAATGTGTCTTTATTCTAATTTATCATTTCGTGTTCCATGTTTAGGTCATGGAGGTCCTAGAACAGCTGAATATCTTAAGAACAACCTTTTTAACAATTTATGCAATCATCCAGATTTTTTAATGATACAAAATCAGCTATTGGTATGTACTTGCTCAACATGCTGGTAAATTTCTATTTTTGCCTACTTTCATAACGTATTTAATCATGGATCACTAGTAACGATGATTTCCTTTTATTTTTCCTTTCATATTGTAGTTGAAGCATTTAAACAGACTGATGCCAATTTCCTCAGTGAAGATATAGGACAACAAAAGGATGCAGGATCAACTGCATCAACTGTGTTGTTGGTTGGTGACCGCTTGCTAGTTGCCAATGTGGGCGACTCCAGAGTAGTCTCCTGCAGAGATGGATCCGGTAAGTTCAATGCCGGAATTGAGTGTATGTTCGTTCTTCTGCATAAAATAAAACAAATTTTTTTTTAAAAATGACAACAGATTTTTAAGAGAAATGATGGTGGCAATGTAGAATCATGTCTAATTATTCTATTTAATTGTTAAAAGGTTTTATTTATGTCTGAGATCTTATAATGTCCAATATCTATATACTATATATTGAACTTGTGTTTGTTCTCTTCTTTACTCTCTGTCAAGAGAAAAAGGGGTGTTTAAGGATAAATGGAATACAAGTAGAAAATATTTTAGGAATAATGCCATAAAGTTCTATTTATGTTGGTAACAGT
>NW_018743850.1:1462667-1499599 GCF_001683475.1 Chenopodium quinoa | reverse complement strand
CCAAAGTGTATTTGGGACCATGGTAAACATTTTGCAATTTTTATTTCCGGCTAAAAAAAAGTCAAAAAATTCCAAAATTGAAGGCGTAAATCTACGCTTTTTGAGAAATTTTGGAGGTTTCAGGGCCAGCTGTCGAAAAGTCTTGAAATCCTACGGGATACATCTCGGGGTCATATAATTCCGTTTTAGAACCATATATGATCATAATTTGTTGTCATAAAATTTTCGTGGTAGGCTTGAATTAATTAAATCGGTGTAAGTTGTAAACCGGTAAATTATTCATTTAAAGGCAAATTGGATGGTTCCACCTACCCAATAGGACTCCCAGAGGGTATTAGGGACTATGGTAAACATTTAGCAAATTTTATTTTCAGGCGAAAAAAAAGTCAAAAAATTCCAATATTGAAGATTAATATCCACGCTTTTTGAGATTTTATAAAGTCTTCGAGACCCTGTTTCGAAAATTCTTAAATTCTAAGGAATACGTTTCGGGGTCATATAATGACGTTTGGAACCATATATGATAATTATTTATAGTCATACATGTTCGTGGTAGGCTTGAATTAATGAAATCAGTGCAAGTTTTAAACTGGTAAATTGGTCGTTTAAAAGCAAATTGGATGGTTCCACACACCCAATTAGACTCCCAGAAGATATTAAGGACCATGGTAAGCATTTTTTGGAATTTTTATTTACGGTTCAAAAGAAGTCAAAAAATTCCAAAATTGGAATTTCTACGCTTTTTTGAGAAATTTTGGAGGTTTCAGGGCCCGGTGTCGAAAAGTCTTGAAATCCAAAGGGATACATATCAGGGTCATATAATGCCGTTTGGAACCATATATATAACACCCTAGAAATTCCTTTCCTTTAAAATACACACTTTACTCTTTTTAAAAAATACGTTTTAGGAATATCCAAGACATTACCGCCACCGTGAAAACGGCTAAGGCAACTATCAAAGATACACAGCGGAAGACTTTGAAAACCAAAACTATTTAAATAACACAATCAAAAACCAAACCAACGAAAGTAAAGTTGAAAATCAACAAAACCAAAGTCAAATAAAATCCACTACAACTTGGAACCATTTAAGGCCCTTATTCAAAACAGATACAACCAAACTTTTGGGTTAGTCCATAAGGTAATATAATAAAATATTCAATGCATAAAACATATCATATCCTAATAGAAGCTAGCATGATTCTCTCTTCACTCATGCCCCGTCAAGAACATGCTTCAGAACCTGAAAAGTGTATCTCTACTTGCCCCCACTACTCTCCATTAAAATGGATCATCGTAGGGCCAAGATAAAGACATGGCCAGACACAAACAACACACACACAATCAACAAAAGCTGAGTACGTAAGCGTAATTAAACACACTAAACATGCATTCACCTATCATCACACACACTTACCCTAGGCCATTGCACCTGTTTACAAGCACACTCAACAATCAACAAGACACTTTAACTAGACACTAAACAATTCATTTAGCGTTGATTACGCATCGAACGGGTTTCCAACTAATCATATCCCAATAAATTGGGGTTAACTGACACGGGAGCTAACCGTGCCAGCAACAAACCTGTGCCACACATAGGTGGCTGAATTCCAGCGCATAATAAAAAGGAATATACAGCGTCCTGTACTCCGTTAGAAGTTATGATCAAAATATAAAGTCACATAACTCCCCCCATATGTTCATACTCAAGGTATATACGTTCCAAGAGTTTTGGTGCGTAATCTCTTTCACTTTACGTTATTTACATATTATTAGACTTGGTGATGACTCTCAAAGCATAATAAGTCAATCAATAATAATTATTCAATCAAACAAATATACCAATTTAATTCTTGAATAATTAGTGACCACATAATATTTAATGTTGAACCCTTTTTAATTCTACCTCAGTGTCGAAGACACCAAACGCATAAAGCGCCAACCATCCTATACCTCGGTGTTAAAACACCTTAAGTGCACAAAGGCACCAACATACAATTTATTCCTTGCGTACATAGATACTTATATAGCTCCTTTCTCATGCTTAAAGCATCAATAAAAATTATATGAACCATAATAAAATTTCTTTTCAATATTCCAAACATAATTAAACAATTAGTTTAATTAAACATGTTCTCTATCATGCCATAAATAAATATGTAGTCCATATAATCATGCCAAAATATAATTTTCCAATCCATAAACCATCACAAATAATTCATGCTTCACAATTCAATCACCAACACCAATAATTCACGATTCAATACATAAACCTTAGCATGATACTACTTGTAATTGATTGAAATTAAACCTAGCATGATTCTACATCATCAAAATATGCTAAGTACGCGAACGTACCTTGAATACGATCCTAAAATCGTCACGACTAGTAAAAATTGCTCACTTCGAAGTCTCCTACACATTAAAATTATAAAAGAGCATTAAAACCCACTCTGAACAAATTTCCAACAATATATACTATCCTAAAACCCCTGTTAAAATAATTTGAATAAGCTGAAATTATATTTAAAACACTCTAATTAAGTCCAACTTAATGGGTAATTTAAATTTCCTTCAAAAACATAATATTAAGTGCTCTACATAAAAATTCCAACACTTTATTTCTAATTAAAACTTGCTGTAATTTAGTCTTAAAACACTTAAATTGAAGATCTAAACATTAATTCCTCGTATGCTTTCATAATTTTCATAAATCAAGGACCTAGGGTTTCAAAAATTGGGGATTTTTAATTAAAAACCAAATGTGAAAATAAAATTCATACAATTACAATTGTCAAACATCAAAATTAAACCCCCAAACTCATAATTTATATTTAGATCCAAGAATAGATTCAATTAAAACAAGAAAGCTTCAATTTTTTTTTTTATATATAAGGTTCGAAAAAAAAAAGAAAAGGGGAAAAAGGGGCGGCAGCCACCACCGGCGGCCGGCTGCTGGCGGCGGCGGCTGCCTGATGGCAGCGGTGGTGAGGGGGGGGGCAGCCGAAAGTTTAAGGGGAAGGGGGAAAAAGAAAAAGGAAAAAAGATAAGGAAGAGAGAGAGAGAAGTTTACCTTGGGTTTTTTCCACTCTGGGCAAAGTTTGATTTGCCTCATAATTGGGATATTTATACCACTTCTCTACTAACCCTCTTCTAGGTTTTTCCTAATTCCTTCCCTAATAAAACTTGTTAAAAATTAAACTTTCCAAAAATAAAACCCCAACTTTTAAATAAAATAATTAAATAAACTTTCCTTTAATAATAATATTAATTAAAATACTTTAATAAAAATAATTACAACTATTTAAATACTTTATAAAATACATACCTTAAATAAAATGCGTATAAAAATACGGGGTATTACAGTCTACCCTGCTAAAAAAAAGTTTCGTCCCGAAACTTGGGGAACGAAATTCAAACCTTTTTCCTTAATATGTATAGTATTGCTGTACTTTTTGTCACTCCTTTATTGTTTTATGTCTCTTTGAGAGCATAAATACTCGAAATACTTGTTTAAATTCGTGCAAGGAGCACAAAAATAACTGAAATATAGGGAAAAAGCGCGAAATTTTACCGCATTCTACCCCCCTTAAAGAAAACGAGTTATGCCCCCGTAACTCTACATACCTGAAACAACTCTGGGTATTTCTTTTTCATTTCATCCTCTGCCTCCCAAGTGGCTTCCTCATATTCTTGGTTAGACCAAAGTACTTTTACAATCTTAACGTTCTTGTTGCGTGTACTACGCACTTTACTGTCAAGAATCTTGGCAGGTCTTTTTTCATAGGTTAAACTTTGATCTAACTCAATGGTTTCGGGTCGTAGCACATGGGATTTATCGGGGATGTACCTTCTCAATTGGGACACATGAAATACGTCATGTACTTTACTAAGCTCCATAGGTAAGGCTAACCTATAAGCTACTTTGCCTACTCTTTGTAGTATTTCATATGGACCGATGTATTTTGGAATGAGCTTTCCTTTCTTCCCAAATCTCATGACTCCTTTCATCGGTGAAACTTTTAGTAACACCTTATCGCCGATTTCAAATTCTTCTTCTCTTCGCTTTAAGTCTGCATAGCTCTTTTGGCGATCTTGAGCTGCTTGGATTTTAGATTGGATTTCCCTTACTTGCTTGACTGTGTCCTCAATCAATTGAGGCCCAAGAATCATAGTTTCACTAATGTCGTTCCAACAAATTGGACTTCTACATTTTCTCCCAAATAAAGCCTCGAATGGTGCCATTCCTATGCTTGCGTGGTAACTATTATTATAGGAAAACTCAATTAAATCCAAACTGTCTTCCCAACTTCCCTGGAAGTCTATTACACAAGCTCTCAACATGTCCTCCAAGGTTTGGATGGTTCTTTCGGTTTTCCCATCTGTGGCAGGGTGAAATGTTGTACTCATCTTAAGTATGGTACCAAAATTTTCCTGAACACTTTTCCAGAATTTTGAGAGAAATCTGGAATCCCTGTCAGAAACAATATCTTTTGGGACTCCATGTAACCTTACTACATGCTTGATGTAAGCCTTAGCAAGTTGCTCCATCTTCCAAGTTTCTTTCATTGGTATAAACACTGTCGATTTCGTAAGTCTGTCCACCACTACCCAAATTGTGTCATTTCCACACCTTGACTTAGGTAAGCCAGTCACGAAATCCATTGAAATGCAATCCCACTTCCATCCTGGGATTTCTAATGATTGTACAGTCCCTTGAGGCCTCTTGTGCTCTATTTTCACCTTCTGACATGTTAAACACTTTGCTACAAATTCAGCAACCTCCTTTTTCATTCTAGGCCACCAAAACATCTTCTTCAAATCCTTATATAACTTGTCTCCTCCCGGGTTTACTGAGTAAGGTGTGTTGTGTCCTTCTTCCATCAACTTTTTCTTCACTTCCTCACATTTCTGTGGTACACACCATAGAAATTTGTACCTCAAGCTCCCATCTTCGTGAATTTTGAAGTCTATAGCTTTTCCTTGCTTAATTTTCTCACGAATCCTATCCAACTTTACATCCCCTTCTTGGTTCTGTCGAATCACGTCGAATATTGTTGGTTGGATACTCAGGTTTGCAAGAATACCTGCTGGTACTCCCCATTCCACGACTTCTAAATTCAATTTCGCCATTTCTCTGCATAACTCTTTAGCTACTACTAACGAGTTTAATCCATGACTAGTTTTACGACTTAGAGCATCCGCAACCACATTTGCCTTCCCTTCGTGGTATTGTATGTCTAGATCGTAATCCGTCGTATACTCTAGCCACCTCCTTTGACGAGAGTTTAAATCCTTTTGGGTGAAAATGTACTTTAAGCTCTTGTGGTATGTGTAAATTCTACATTTCACTCCATACAAATAATGGCGCCAAATTTCAGTGCAAAAATGATGGCGGCTAATTCCAAGTCATGAGTTGGATAGTTTACCTTGTGTGTTTTTAGCTGCCTTGATGCGTATGCAATCACCTTTCCATTTTGCATAAGCACACACCCCAAGCCATTCTTTGATGCATCACTATATACATCATACAGTCCACTATCATCTGGAAGTGTAAGCACTGGTGCTGTAACTAATTTGTGTTTTAAGAGTTGGAACGCCTCTTCACACTTTTCATCCCATTCAAACTTCTTGTCCTTCTTCATTAGAGTAGTCATAGGTTTAGAAATCTTGGAAAAATCCTTAACAAAACGCCTATAATACCCTGCTAAACCTAAGAAACTTCTCACATCAGATACTGTTTTGGGTGTCGGCCTGCTCTTAACAGCTTCTATTTTGGCTGGGTCTACCTCTACCCCGTCCTTGGACACAAAGTGTCCTAAGAATGCTACCTTCTCCAACCAAAACTCACACTTAGAAAATTTTGCATAAAGATGGTTTTCTCTCAACGTTTGCAAAATTGTCCTTAGATGTTCTGCATGCTCTTCTTTGTCCTTTGAGTATACCAAAATATCATCTATGAACACCACTACAAACTTATCCATAAATTGATGAAACACTCTATTCATCAAATCCATAAAGATTGCTGGAGCATTCGTCAATCCAAAAGGCATAACTGTAAATTCGTATGTCCATATCTTGTCCTAAATGCCGTCTTAGGAATGTCCTCATCGGCAATTCTCAATTGGTGATATCCAGACCTCAAGTCAATTTTCGAAAACACTGTGGCACCCTTTAGTTGGTCAAACAAATCATCTATCCTTGGTAAGGGATACTTATTCTTTATGGTCACCTTATTTAATTCCCTGTAATCAATGCACAGTCTCATGCTTCCATCCTTTTTCTTCACAAATAGAACTGGCAAGGGGAGGCACTTGGTCTAATGTACCCTCTGTCCAACAAATCTTGTAACTGATCCTTTAGTTCACTCATTTCTGCAGGTGCCATTCTATATGGTGCCTTAGATATTGGGGCTGTTCCGGGTACCAAATCTATGGTAAAATCGATCGCCCTTTTAGGTGGCATCCTAGGGATCTCTTCCGAAAACACATCCAAAAATTCGTTGACCACTTCTATGTTTTCTGGATTTGCCACCTGTTCATGGTTCATATCCCTAACGCTGCAGAAGTATACTAGATGTCCCTTCTTCACGTACTTTGCTAATTTTAACACTGATATTATCCTTGGACACTTTGTTTTACCATTCATCCAGTAAGTCACTGATTCATTTCCATTTGTGATCATCTTCACTTTCTGTGATCTACAACTAATCTCAGCATTATACTTACTTAGCCAGTCCATCCCCAAGATAAGGTCAAAGTCGCTCAGCCCAAACTCGATAAGGTCAGACGGAAATATCTTTCCCTCTATTTCTAAAGGTTTCTAAAAATTTTGGTACAATTCACTACCCCACCTGTCGGGATGGTTATAGGTAAATCTACTGCCTCTACTATTTTTAAGCAGTCCCTAAATTTTGAAACAATACCCTTAGAAACAAAAGAGAAAGTTGCACCAGAATCAAACAATACTTTAACAGGGATAGAGTTAATAGAAAAAGTACCAGTGATAACATCTTTTGTGGCCTCTGCCTCGTGCCTACTCAAAACATTAAGTTTCCCTGCAGTTCCTCCCTTTTGTTGGCTGTTACCATTATTGGTGTTACTGTTTCTCGCCCCATCCTGTTGCACTCCCTTATTCCCAGAAAAATTGTTGTTGTTCCCCTGGAAATTCTTCTAGTTTCCTCCTGAGTTATAGTTGTTTTATTTATTCCCATTAGCATTCTTGAAGTAACACTCGTACTCCCTATGCCCCAGTTTTTTGCAAGCGCGACAAGCAACCAAATTGCCTTCACAATCCCTCCCAGGGTGATTGTTCCTACACCTCTTGCAAAAGTAAGACCTTCCATTCTTATTATTCCCCTGGTTATTGTTTCTAGCCCCTCCATTGTTGCTACGTCCCCCTTGGCGGTTATTATTCTGGAAATTATTATTATTGGGGAAATTATTGTTATGGTGGTACTTCAGCTTCTTAAAACCATTTTGGTTTCCCTGTTGGTTTCCAGAAACTTGTCCCACTTCCTTCCTCTTCTATCTCAGCTAGCTCCTTCTTCTTCTTTCCTTCCAGAGCATAAAGGTGTGCGACCCTTCCATATACTTCATCCAGGGTCTCAAATACCTGCCCGCACAGCTTTAACTGCAGATCAGTAGTTAACCCACTCTCAAACTTCCTAGCTTTTGCTTTCTCCATGGAGACGGATCCTTCAGCAAAACGGGACAACTCAATAAACTTGGTTTAATATTCCGTAACTGTCATCTTATCCATTCTAAGGTTTGAAAATTCCTCAGCCTTCTGCTTCTGCAAAAAGCTAGGATAGAACTTGTCTCTCACTTATTCTTGGAATTTGGCCCAGTTGAACCCAGGTAACGCTCTAATGGTAGCCTCATTTTGTTGCCACTAAAGGTCAGCTTCACCCCTCAGATAGTAGGTAGCACAACCTACTTTGAAGTTTTCAGGGCACCCCACAGCTCCAAACATTTTCTCAAATTCCCTTAACCAATTTTCCAACACCACAGGATCAGGCTCGCCCTAATAGGTTGGTGGCTTGCTTTGCGCCACCTTTTTAAAGAGCTCCCCATGAGCATCCCCGTTACCAGTTGAGTTCCTTGCCAATTGTTGGCAACCGCTGCCAATTGTCTCACTACATCATTCAAATCATTTCCACCACTACCTGAACTTCGTCCCCCTGCCATTTGGTTTCTCCTGAATATAGGACAAGGATGACTATTAGAAATGGCTAGGTTTAGCTCTCAAGACGAACACCCTTATATATAATCACAAATCTTTTAAACATCTAAAGTAAAATGTGAAGCTAACAATTCGGGATAGCGATTGCTAAAATTTCCCTTAATGTAGCTCTATCAATTAATATTGATTGCTAACCAACCATCAATTAATAAGTCATCACAATAAAATAAAAAAATAATCCCCCTGGACGTTTGCGGTTTATAAATGGTTTTTGGAGATGAGTTGCTTGGAATGGTGATTAGCATTTCAATAATTGCCTGGAATCAAAAACTGCTCAAACATCGTATTTAGAGGCTGAATTTGGCCACGAGAGGGTAGTGCTCACTACCAAAGGTAGTGAGTCTTTCTTAAAACGTTGTTTTTACTTGAAAAACACTACTTTTTCATCAAAATCGGAGGAGTTTAGAACCTGATCGGGATTAAAACGAGATTAATATTAACGAACGGAAATCTAATTATTTGCGTGTTCAAATAGTGGTGTGAAATGGAATATTTGTAAAACAAAAGGATTTATAAGTAAAAATTTATCAAGAAATAATTAAGGTTTATTAATTAAAATAGACTGAAGATATTAAAATAAAAAGTGTGTTCCAAAAACGGATGTGGTCATGCCACTTATTTGCTAAAACTGAAATAACAAATAAAATTTTTAAAATAAAGAATATGAACTCTTTGTGAGGAAAGTCATAAGATTTAATCCTTTCGAATGTTGTCCCTTTTGTCGGTGGATTGCTTGTAGCTTGAAGGATCGAAGTTAGAATCATTTGACTTTTCCATTGGTTCAGGTGATTCAGGTTCAGGTTCTACAAGAATAAACTCCCCTTCTTCTTCCTCATCCGATGAGATATCTATAATTATTGGAGTTGGAGGTGGGTTTGGATCAGAAATGTCCATAAGTGAACTATTACCCTCTTGTTGGTCTCCATTCTCTGCTGGATTTCCCCCCGACAAAGAAGAAGAAGAAGCGGAATTTTCTGGTTGTTGATTTGGAGGAGGATTGTTCTCTGCTGGATTATCAAAGTAGTAGTCAGGGTAGGGAAGGTTTAAGCTGTGACAATAAACTTTCTCCACCCTTACGAGATATTTGGTTAAGAAAATATAGTCTGGATACCACTGGCCATAATAGTCTCTGTACTTATGGTAATTTGGGATGTCTCCTGGGAGATAAAAATCAGAAAATCTTTGTTTGACAGCAAAGTAAGGGGGCTCCTCTGGAAGGCAATGGACAATCATTGCCGAAATACGATCAGGGGTGTCATAAACTTTCTCCCGTAGGACATTGCTCATGTAGGAACAAAAGTATCTGATCTTTTCTACAAAGTCATAGGGGTGTTCATTATTTTTCTTTACGAGAGATCCCATTTGGGTAAACTTGCTAGGAAAGATTGACATCCTGTAGAGAAAAGGTTTAGAAAAGATTTCCCTTCCCTAAAGAAATAAAATAAAATGAAATAAATGATACAAGGTTCAGTGGTTAATCATACAATCTGAAGAATCACATAAAATAATACATATATTGCATGCTTTCATCACAAACATTTAGTCATACAATACTCTTGAACACCCTAAAATAAAATTTATGCACACAAAGAAGAAATTAAATTCTAGCCTATATGCCCTTTTCTTTCCTACCCAAGCTCACCAACATGTTAATAATAGCTTTTAACACGTAATTCTTACCTCAATCCTTGCTCCCTGCAAAATTAACAAACTAAAAATATTTTATTTTGCTTAAAAAAAAAGTTCTTTTTTTTTTTGGATTTATAGGGAAGGGCCAACTTTCGGCCTTCACAAAAATTAGAAAAAAATGAATTTCGGACACTAAAAAAAATTTCGAGTGTCCCTAAAAAAATTTTGGACCAAAGTAAAAAAATAAAATGAAATAAATAAATAAAAAAAAATTCCACCCTCTTAATAAAATAATTTAAAATAAAATAAAATCGGAATGAAATTGACATTGTAAAATTAAATTAGCACTTGGCCAAGTTTAAATCATAATAAAAAAAACGTTTTCGTGTTAGTGGTAATTTAAAAACCCAACCTGGCTCTGATACCACTTTGTAACACCCTAGAAATTCCTTTTCTTTAAATACACACTTTATACTTAAAAATACGTTTTAGAAATATCCTACAGATTACCGCCACCGTGAAAACGGCTAAGGAAACTATCAAAGATACACAGCGGAAGACTTGAAAACCAAAACTATTTAAATAACACAATTCAAAACCAAACCAACGAAAGTAAAGTTGAAAATCAACAAAACCAAAGTCAAATAAAATCCACTACAACTTGGAACCATTTAAGGCCCTTATTCAAAACAGATACAACCAAACTTTTGGGTTAGTCCATAAGGTAATATAATAAAATATTCAATGCATAAAACATATCATATCCTAATAGAAGCTAGCATGATTCTCTCTTCACTCATGCCCCGTCAAGAACATGCTTCAGAATCTGAAAAGTGTATCTCTACTTGCCCCCACTACTCTCCATTAAAATGGATCATCGTAGGGCCAAGATAAAGACATGGCCAGACACAAACAACACACACACAATCAGCAAAGCTGAGTACGTAAGCGTAATTAAACACACTAACATGCATTCACCTATCATCACACACACTTACCCCAGGCCATTGCACCTGTTTACAAGCACACTCAACAATCAACAAGACACTTTAACTAGACACTAAACAATTCATTTAGCGTTGATTACGCATCGAACGGGTTTCCAACTAATCATATCCCAATAAATTGGGGTTAACTGACACGGGAGATAACCGTGCCAGCAACAAACCTGTGCCACACATAGGTGGCTGAATTCCAGCGCATAATAAAAAGGAATATACAGCGTCCTGTACTCCGTTAGAAGTTATGATCAAATATAAAGTCACATAACTCCCCCCATATGTTCATACTCAAGGTATATACGTTCCAAGAGTTTTGGTGCGTAATCTCTTTCACTTTATGTTATTTACATATTATTAGACTTGGTGATGACTCTCAAAGCATAATAAGTCAATCAATAATAATTATTCAATCAAACAAATATACCAATTTAATTCTTGAATAATTAGTGACCACATAATATTTAATGTTGAACCCTTTTTAATTCTACCTCAGTGTCGAAGACACCTTAAACGCATAAAGCGCCAACCATCCTATACCTCGGTGTTAAAACACCTTAAGTGCACAAAGGCACCAACATACAATTTATTCCTTGCGTACATAGATACTTATATAGCTCCTTTCTCATGCTTAAAGCATCAATAAAAATTATATGAACCATAATAAAATTTCTTTTCAATATTCCAAACATAATTAAACAATTAGTTTAATTAAACATGCTCTCTATCATGCCATAAATAAATATGTAGTCCATATAATCATGCCAAAATATAATTTTCCAATTCATAAACCATCACAAATAATTCATGCTTCACAATTCAATCACCAACACCAATAATTCACGATTCAATACATAAACCTTAGCATGATACTACTTGTAATTGATTGAAATTAAACCTAGCATGATTCTACATCATCAAAATATGCTAAGTACGCGAACGTACCTTGAATACGATCCTAAAATCGTCACGACTAGTAAAAATTGCTCACTTCGAAGTCTCCTACACATTAAAATTATAAAAGAGCATTAAAACCCACTCTGAACAAATTTCCAACAATATATACTATCCTAAAACCCCTGTTAAAATAATTTGAATAAGCTGAAATTATATTTAAAACACTCTAATTAAGTCCAACTTAATGGGTAATTTAAATTTCCTTCAAAAACATAATATTAAGTGCTCTACATAAAATTCCAGCACTTTATTTCTAATTAAAACTTGTTGTAATTTAGTCTTAAAACACTTAAATTGAAGATCTAAACATTAATTCCTCATATGCTTTCATAATTTTCATAAATCAAGGACCTAGGGTTTCAAAAATTGGGGCTTTTTAATTAAAAACCAAATCTGAAAATAAATTCATACAATTACAATTGTCAAACATCAAAATTAAACCCCCAAACTCATAATTTATATTTAGATCCAAGAATAGATTCAATTAAAACAAGAAAGCTTCAATTTTTTTTATATATAAGGTTCGAAAAAAAAAGAAAAGGGGAAAAAGGGGCGGCAGCCATCACCGGCTGCCGGCGGCTGCCTGCTGCCGGCGGCTTACGCCTGCTGGCAGCGGTGGCCACCAGCCTGCCGGTGGCTGGCAGCGGTGGTGAGGGGGGGGGGGCTGCCGAAAGTTTAAGGGGAAGGGGGAAAAAGAAAAAGGAAAAAAAATAAGGAAGAGAGAGAGAAGTTTACCTTAGGTTTTCTCCACTCTGGGCAAAGTTTGATTTGCCTCATAAGTGGGATATTTATACCCCTTCTCTACTAACCCTTTTCTAGGTTTTTCCTAATTACTTCCCTAATAAAACTTGTTAAAAATTAAACTTTCCAAAAATAAAACCCCAACTTTTAAATAAAATAATTAAATAAACTTTCCTTTAATAATAATATTAATTAAAATACTTTAATAAAATTAATTACAACTATTTAAATACTTTATAAAATACATACTTTAAATAAAATGCGTATAAAAATACGGGGTATTACAATATATGATCATTATTTGTTGTCATAAATTTTAGTGCTAGGCTTGAATTAATGAAATCGGTGTAAGTTGTAAACCGGTAAATTAGTCGTATAAAGGAAAATTGGATAGTTCCACCCACCCAATTGGACTCCCGGAGGGTATTATGGACCAAGTTAAACATTTCAGCAATTTATATTTTCGGGCGAAAAAAAATCAAAAAGTTACAAAATTGAAGGCTAATATCCACGCTTTTAGATAAATTTTAGAGGTTTCGGGGCCCGATGTCGAAAAGTCTTAAAATTCTATGGGATATATCTCGGGGTCATATAATGTCTTTTGGAACCATATATGATCAGTATTTGTTGTCATAAATGTTCGTGGTTTGCTTGAATTAATGAATTCGGTGCAAGTTGTAAACCGGTAAATTGTTCATTTAAAGGCAAATTGGATGTTTCCACCAACCTGATTGGACTCCTGGAGGGTATTTGGGACCATGGTAAACATTTCGGCAATTTTTATTTCTGAGCAAAAAAAAAGACAAAAATTCCAAAATTGAAGGCTAATATCTACTTTTTTTGAAAAATTTTGGAGGTTTCGGGGCCCGTTGTCGAAAAAACTTGGAATCTTATTGGATACATCTCAGGGTCATATAACATCATTTTGAACCATATATGATCATCATATATCGTCATAAATGTTCGTGGTAGGCTTGAATTAATGAAATCGTGTAAGTTGTAAACCAGTAAATTAGTCGTTTAAAGGAAAATTGGATGGTTTCACCCACCCAATTGGACTCTCGGAGGGTTTTAGGGACATGGTTAACATTTCGACCATTTTTATTTCAGGAAAAAAAAAGTCAAAAAATTCCAAAATTTAAGGCTAATAATATCCACGTTTGTGAGAAATTTTGGAGGTTTTTGGGCCATGTGTCGAAAAGTCTTGAAATACTATAGGATACATCTCGGAGTCAAATAATGCCGTTTGGAACCATTAATGATCATACACTAAAGTACGGTGGCGTCCAAAAGGGAAGAAGATAAAGCAAAAGAGTTGCCAACAAGTTTTTAAGGAACTTGTAAACCGTTCACGAGGTGAAGGTTACACCCCTTAACGATCCAAGAGATCGCCAACTCCATAAGGTCATGAACCAAAATAGGGTTCGGGGATGATGGTACAAATCCAACCTAAAAGAGATTGAACTTGCCCTAATAATAGGCCTCTACTTTATTCTGCTCGTATTCATGTGCGCTTTCTGATTAACATGCAATCAATAGGATTAACCCTAAACCTGTTTAATCTATGTTGGTTGAATATTAATGCACAAATAAACTATTATTGGCGATCACTTGAATTATAATCACAATTAAACTAACAAGATTATTAAATATCTTATCAAGCGTGATTGCAAATACCAATTCCCTTTAACCTGCAATAAAAGGTGATCAAGCAATAACAATATATAATAATATGCATATCAAGCAACATAATGAATAATCATCATCAATCATAATCATAAATATTAGAAAGAACATAGGAAGCATCATATTCTTAATCATGCTTAATATTAAAAAACACCCTAGACATGATACTAGGAATCATAATAACAATAAACATGATGTCTACATCATAAAATCAATAAAATCAATAAAAGTACTTACTTGGATTCCTCGTACCTCTTTCTAATTACAAAGTACACACGTCAGTAACTTCAAGGAAAATAATAAACAAAACAATTAAATTAAATAATTGAAAGAGAGATTTGGGACCAAACCCTCAAAAATTAAAACCTTTCACGTCTAGGGCGAAGGCAACTTCGAATATGGCTAGGTGAATCAAGATATTGTGAATGCGGAATTTTGTGTAAAAGAATAAAGTTAGAAAGAATGAATGATAGATTAATGATTCATAAACTAATTTGTTGACGATTGAAGATTGTAGATGAACGAACGAAAACGAAAAAAAGAAGTGGTGAATGATAGATGATAATCCGTCCTTCAAAACGGAGTTTTTGATACGATATTTATAAAGAAAATCGGCCAAAAAAGATAATTTATCAAAACAGAGTCTGAAGATCGCAAAAACAACTTGGCGCCAGCCCTGGCTCATTGGCGTCAGGACCAGTGGCTAGTGCCAGGCGCCAATGGCTGGCGTCTGGCGCCAATCCTGGTTCCAGGCGCCAAGGCCTGGGGTTGGACGCCAAACCGGCTTTTAACACGTTTTCGAAAATCTGATAATTTTACTGTACTGGAAGATAAAATAATATAATTTTAGTCGAAAATGCTATTTGATCTAATTAAAACTCTAAAGAATCCTAATTGAATTAAGAATGATAAGACCTTCTAGAATGTTCTAGAAGACCAAAACCATTCCTAATTACATTAGGAATGATAAATCATATTAGGCCCTCCCCTAGATCATTGGGCCGTACTTAAAACTCAAACCGGGCCCAGTTTAGTAAATTGGCCATAAATTCCTCAATATTCATCGGAATTGGGCTTATAATATATCGTTGGAAAGGTCTTTGCAAGCCCCATCCAACTACACCACTATTGGACCCATATCATGGACCAACCAAACTGTATTGGCTGTTTTCCTTAAAATAAAGTTTTCAAAAACAGAGAGAAGAGAAAAGAAAAGAAATAAAACTTTCCGCAACACTAGACCTTTCCACACTTTCGTTTCATTCGATTATGATCCGACGTGAAAGGCACTCATCACTGGTTTTGGTTTTGGGGAGACACAAATGGGTGTTTACATAAACATTTCGGAAATTTTTATTTCAGAGCGAAAATTGTCAAAAAATTCCAAAATTGAAGGCTAATATCCACGCTTTTTGAGAAATTTTAGAGGTTTCGGGGCCCGGTGTTAAAAAGTCTTAAAATTCAATAGGATACATCTCGGGGTCATATAATGTCGTTTGAAACCATATATGATATTATCTGTTGTCATAAATGTTTGTTTTTGGCTTGAATTAATGATATCGATGCAAGTTTTAAACCGGTAAATTGGTCGTTTAAAGGCAAATTGGATGGTTCCACCCACCCAATTGGACTCCTTGAGGGTATAAGGGACCATGGTAAAAATTTCGGGAATTCTTATTTCTAGGCGAAAAAAGTCAAAAATTCCAAAATTGAATATCTACGCTTTTTGAAAATTTTTGGAGGTTTCAGGGCTCGGTGTCGAAAAGTCTAAAAATCCTAAGAGATACATCTCGAGGTCATATAATTCCGTTTGGAACCATATATGATCATTATTTGTTGCCATAAATTTTAGTGGTAGGCTTGAATTAATGAAATCAGTTTAAGTGTTAAACCGGTAAATTAGTCGTATAAAGGCAAATAGGATCGTTCCACCCACCCAATTGGACTCCCGGAGGGTATTAGTGACCATAATAAATATTTCGGCAATTTTTATTTTCATTCGAAAAAAAGTCAAAAAAAAAAAATATCCAAAATTGAAGGCTAGCTAATATCCACGTTTTCAGATAAATTTTAGAGGTTTCGGGGTCCGATGTCAGGGTCCGGTGTCGAAAAGTATTGAAATTCTATAGGAAACATCTCGGGGTCATATAATGTCGTTTGGAACCATATATGATCAGTATTTATTGTCATAAATGTTCGTGGTTTGCTTGAATTAATGAATTCAGTTCAAGGTGTAAACCGGTAAATTGTTCATTTAAAGGCAAATTGGATGGATCCACCAACTTGATTGGACTCCCGGAGGGTATTTGGGACCATGGTAAACATTTCGACAATTTTTTATTTCTGGGCGAAAAAAAAAGTCGAAAAATTCCAAAATTGAAGGTTTCGGGCCCCGGTTGAGAAATTATGGAGGTTTCGGGCCCCGGTGTCGAAAAGTTTTGAAAATCTATGGGATACATCTCGCGGTCATATAATGCCGTTTGGAACCAGATATGATCATTATTTATCGTCATAAATGTTCGTGGTAGGCTTGAAATAATGAAATCGGTGCAAGTTGTAAATCGGTAAATTGGTCGTTTAAAGGCAAATTGGATGGTTTCACCCACCCAATTGGACTCTCGGAGTGTTTTATGGACCATGTTTAAAATTTCAGCCATTTTTATTTCGGGCAATAAAAGGTAAAAAAATTCCAAAATTTAAGTCTAATATCCACGCTTTTTGGGAAATTTTGGAGGTTTTGGGGCCCGGTGTCGAAAAGTCTTTAAATAATTTAGGATAAATCTCGGTGTCTAATAATGCCTTTTGGAACCATTAATGATCATTATTTGTTGTCATAAATGTTCGTGGTTGGCTTGAATTAATGAAATCAGTGCAAGTTGTAAACCGGTAAATTGGTCGTTTAAAGGCCAATTGGATTGTTCCACCCACCCAATTGGACTCCCGGAGGATATATGGGACCATGGTAAACATTTCGACAATTTTTATTTCCGGGCGAAAAAAGGTCAAAAAATTCCAAAATTAAAGGCTAATATATCTACGCTTTTTGAGAAATTTTAAAGATTTCGAGGCCTGGTGTCGAAAAGTCTTTAAATTCTATGGGATATATCTCAGGGTCATATAATGCCGTTTGGAACCATATATTATCATTATATGTTGTCATAAATGTTCGTGGTAGGGTTGAATTAATGAATTCGGTGTAAGTTATAACCCGGTAAATTGATCGTTTAAAGGCAAATTGGATGGTTCCGCCCACTCAATTGGACTCCTGGAGGGTATTAGGGACCATGGTAAACATTTCGGCAATTTTTAATTCCGGGCGAAAAAAAAGTCATAAAATTCCAAATTTTAAGACTAATATGCATGCTTTTTGAGATTTTTTGGAGTCTTCGAGGCCCGGTTTTGAAAACTCTTAAAATTTTTAAGAATACATCTCGGGGTCATATGATGTCGTTTGGAACCATATATGATTATTATTTATTGTCATAAATGTTTCTAGTAGTGTTGAATTAATGAAATCGGTGTAAGTTGTAAACCGGTAAATTGGTTGTTTAAATGCATATTGGATGGTTCCACCCACTCAATTGGACTTCCTGAGGGTATTAGGGACCATGTTAAATATTTAGGCAATATTCATTTTTTCGGGGGAAAAATGTCAAAAAATTCAAAAATTGAAGGCTAATATCCACGCTTTTTGAGAAAATTTTGAGGTTTCGGGACCCGGTGTCGGAAAGTCTTGAAATTCAATGGGATACATGTTGGAGTAATATAATGTGGTTTGGAACCATATATGATCATTATTGGTTGTCATTAATGTTCATGGTTTGAATTAATGAAATCGGTGTAACTTGTAAACCGGTAAATTGGTCGTTTAAAGGTAAATTGGATGGTTCTAACCACCAGATTGGAATCCTAGAGGGTATAAGGGACCATGGTAAACATTTTGGCAATTTTTATTTTTGGGCGAAAAAAGTCAAAAAATTCCAAAATTGAAGGCTAATATCCACTCTTTTTGAGAAATTTTGGAGGTTTAGGGGCCTAGTGTCGGAAAGTTTTGAAATTTTATGGGGTACATCTCGGAGTCATATAATGCCACTTAGAACCATATAATATCATTATTTATTGTTATAAATGTTCGTGGTTGGCTTAAATTAATGAATTTGGTGCAAGTTGTAAACCGGTAAATTGTTCGTTTAAAGACAAATTGGGTGGTTCCATCCACCCAATTGGACTCACGGAGGGTATTACGGTCCATCGTAAACATTTCGGCATTTTTTATTTCCTGACATAAAAAAGTCAAAAAATTAAAAAATTGTAGGCTAATATCCACGCTTTTTGAGATTTTTTGGATTCTTCGAGGCCCGATGTTGAAAATTCTTGAAATTCCAACACCAGGTCTTGACACATCCTAAATTGTTCGTGTTTTATATCCTTCATATTTTGCTTCCGTATATCATTTTTTCACCCGGCGGGATTATGCATCTAATTACTTCTTTGGGTTCCCAAAGGCCCTTGGGAGTCATAAACAGTGTCTGGAACCATCTAATTCATCCTTAAACTTCATGTCTTAAGGGCCTTGGGAGTCGTAAATAGTGCTCGGAACCCGGTATGCCTTGTCCTTGGAAGCACATGTCTTATGCACATGCCACACGGCCCCTTGTCCACTTGTACCATCCAACATCCCAACACTTAGGCTTTGTGACACCTCTTAATCCCGTACTTAGCCTTCTTTAGCATACGAGATGCATCGCTAACCTCGTTTTCTAAAATATAGGTGTTTTTAGAGGATAGGGTGGGGGGAGGGACGAATCGAAGTGACATAGGGCTGAATCTTAGTATCCACCGCGCGAGCTTAGCCTACGGCACGTGCCGAAACCCCTACTGTAGGACGGCATCGGGCGGTGGGCGCATGCGTCGCTTCTTGCCCGGATTTTGACTTAGAGGCTTCAGTCATAATCCAGCACACGGTAGTTTCGCGCCACTGGCTTTTCATCCAGGCGACGCATGCGCCACACGACCCCTTGCCCACGCCCAAGGAAGAAACCCCACGCCGAAGCTCAAACCCCACGCCCAAGGGAGAACCCCACGCCCATCATGAAACCCCACGCCCTAGGAGAAACCCCACGCCTACTGTATCAACCCTACGCCCAAAACTCAAACCCCACGCCTACTGTATCAACCTACCAAGGACATTTATGACATCATTTATTGGTCATATATGACATCATTTATTGGTCATATATGGTTCCAAACGGCATTATATGACCCAAAGATGTGCCCCATAGGGTCTCAATACTTTTCGCCACTGTCTCCAATAACCTTAAAAATTCCCTAAAACGCGTGGATAATAGCCTTCAATTTTGGAATTTTTTGATTTTTTTTTTCCCGGAAATAAAAATTGCCAAGATGTTTACCACGGTCCCTAATACCCTTCGGGAGTCCAATTAGGTGGGTGGAACCATCTAATTTTCCTTAAAACCTTCAATTTACCAATTCGCAACTTGCACCGATTTTGTGAACTCAAGCCTACCACGGACATTTATGACATCATTTAGTGGTCATATATGGTTCCAAACGGCATTATATGACCCAAAGATGTATCCCCTAGGGTCTCAACACTTTCAATTTTGGAATTTTTTTACTTTTTTCCCCCGGAATCAAAAATTGCTGAGATGTTTACCATGGTCCCTAATACCCACGGGAGTCCAATTAGGGTGGTGGAACCATCCAATTTGCTTTAAAACAGTCAATTTACCAATTTGCAACTTGCATCGATTTTGTGAACTCAAGCCTACCATGGACATTTATGACTTCATTTAATGATCATATATGGTTCCAAACGACATTATATGACCCTAAGATGTATTCCCTAGAGTCTCAACACTTTTCGCTACCGAGCCCCGTAACCTCAAAAATTCCTCAAAAAGCTTTTTAGACTTTTTTTCGCCCGAAAATAAAAATTGACGAGATGTTTACCATAGTCCCCAATACTCTACGGGAGTCCAATTAGGTGGGTGGAACCATCCAATTTGTCTTAAAACGATCAATTTACCAATCCGCAACTTGCACCGATTTTGTGAACTCAAGCCTACCACAGACATTTATGACATCATTTAATGGTCATATATGCTTGTAAACGGCATTATATGACCCTAAATAGACGTATCCCCTAGGGTCTCAACACTTTTCGCCACCTTGCCCTATAACCTCATAAATTCCTCAAAAAGCTTGGGTAATAACTTTCAATTTTTGAATTTTTTGACCTTTTTTCGCCCAAAAATAAAAATTACTGAGATGTTTACCATGGTCTCTAATATTCTCCGGGAGTCCAATTGAGTGGGTGGAATCATCCAATTTGCCTTAAAACGATCAATTTACCAATTTGCAACTTGCACCGAGTTTGTGAACTCAAGCCTACCACGGACATTTATGACATTATATAATGGTCATATATGGTTCCAAACGATATTATATGATCCTAAGATGTATCGCCTTGGGTCTTAATACTCTTCTCCACTGGGCCCCGTAACCTCAAAAATTCCTCAAAAAGCGTGGATAATAGCCTTCAATTTTGGAATTATTTGACCTTTTTTTGCCCGGAAATAAAAATTGCCAAGTTGTTTACCATAATTCCTAATACCCTCCGGGAGTCCAATTGAGCGAGTGGAACCATCATATTTGCCTTAAAACGATCGATTTATTAATTCGCAACTTGCACGGATTTTGTGAACTCAAGCCTACCACGGACATTTATGACATCATTTAATGGTTATATATTGTTCCAAACGGCATTATATGACCCTAAGATGTATCCCTTAGGGTCTCAACACATTTTGACACGGGCCCTGTAACCTCAAAAATTCCTTAAAAAGCGTGGATAATATCTTTCATATTTGGAAAATTATGACATTTTGTCGCCTGAAAATAAAAATTACCGAGATGTTTATAATGGTCCCTAATACCCTCCGGGAGTCCAATTGGGTGGGTGAAACCGTCCAATTTGCCTTAAAACGATCAATTTACACGTTTTCGTACACTCCTCCTACATTGGCTATAAGCTTTCACGGGGTTTGTACGTAGTCGAATAATGGTCATATATGGGTCGAAACAATATTATATGTCCCCCGGATGCATCTCGTAATGTTCCGTGAAATTCCCACACCAGGTCCCGACACATCCTTAATTGTTCCGATTTCGTGTATTATAACCTTCATATTATGCTTCCGTATATCATTTTTTCACCCGTCGAGATTATGCATCTAAGTACTTCCTTGGGTTCCCAAAGGCACTTGGGAGTCATAAACAGTGTCCAAAACCATCTAATTCATCCTTAAACTTCATGTCTTAAGGGTTTTGGGAGTCGTAAATAATGCTCGGAACCCGGTATGCCTTGTCCTTGGGTGCACATGTCTTATGCACATGCCACACGGCCTCTTGCCCACTTGTACCATCCAACATCCAAACACTTAGGCTTTGTGACACCTTTTAATCCCGTACTTAGCCTTTTTTAGCATACGAGATGCATCGCTAACCTCGTTTTCTAAAATATAGGTGATTTTAGGGAATAGGGTGGGTGGAGGGATGAATCGAAGTGACATAGGGCTGAATCTCAGTATCAACCGCTCGATCTTAGCCTACGACACGTGCCGAAACCCATACTATTGGATGGCATCGGGCGATTGACGCATGCGTCGCTTCTGGCCCGGATTTTGACTAATAGGAATTCAGTCATAATCGAGCACACGATAGTTTCGCGCCACTGGCTTTTCAACCAGGCGACGCATGCGCCACATGGCCCCTTGCGCACGCCTAAGGAAGAAACCCCACGCCCTAGGAGAAACCCCACGCCAAAGCTCAAACCCCACGCCCAAGGAAGAAACCCACGCCCATCATGAAACCCCATGCCCTAGGAGAAACCCCACGCCGAAGCTCAAACCCCACGCCCAAGGAAGAACCCCACGCCCTTCATGAAACCCCACGCCTACTGTATCAACCCTACACCCAATACTCAAACCCCATGCCTACTGTATCAACCCCACGCCCAATGAAGAACCCCACGCCCTAGAAAGAAACCCCACGCCCAATGAAGAAACTCCACGCCCAATATGAAACCCCACGCCCAAGATGAAACCTCACGCCCTAGGAGAAACCCTACACCGAAGCTCAAACCCCACGCCCAAGGAAGAACCCCACGCCCATCATGAAACCCCACGCCGTAGGAGAAACCCCACGCGTAATGTATCAACCCTACGCCCAAAACTCAAACCCCATGATGAAGCTCACCCCACACCATAGAAATAAACCCCACGCCGAAGCTCAAACCCCACGCCCATCATGAAACCTCACGCCCTAGGAGAAACCCTACGCCCAAAACTCAAACCCCACACTTACTGTATCAACCCCACGCCCAATGAAGAACCCCACGCCCTAGAAAGAAACCCCACGCCCAATGAAGAAACTCCACGCCCAAGGTTAAACCCCACGCCCAAGCTCAAACTCCATGCCCAAGCTCAAACCCCACGCCCAAGATGAAACCCCACGCCCAAACTCCAACCCCATGCCTAATCTCATACCCCACGCCCTAGGAAGAAACCCCATGTCGTTATCAAACCCCAAGCCTAAAGAGAGGACCCCACGCCCAAGGAAGAACCCCACGCCTAAGAGGGACCTCACGCTTAAACTCAAACCCCACACCCAAGGAATAACCCTACGCCCATCCTGATACCCCATGCCTAATGTATCAACCCTACGCCCATCCTGAAACCCTACGCCTAAGCTAAAAACCCACGCTTAAAGAGGGACCCACGACAAAGGAAGAACCCCACTCCCAAGGAAGAAACTCCACGCCCATCTTGAAACCCCATGCACAAGGAAGAACCCTAAATGAACCAACCACACGCCCTAGGACCAACCCCACGCCAAAAAACCAACCCCACGCCCAACCAACCGATCCCACGCCCAACTAATAAGCCCCACGCCTTAGGGAGGACCCCATGCCCGAGGGACACCACGCTTATATAGGGGCGGGGCCAACGCCCAAGGAAACCCCACGCTTATAGAGGGACCCCATGCCTAAGGAAACCCCACGCTCATAGAGGGACCCTACGCAATACTTCTTTTGGGGTGCTCAAAGTTTCCGAGGATATCAATCTTCATGCTCTAGATGAACAGAACAATATCTTTTGGTCATCAAATATATCTAATGATCAGGACAAAAATTCTGTAGCTCAGCTTTTAGATATTCTACTTTCAAATGCTATTTGGGAGACAATCTATCAAAGTTTGGAACATCCTTCACACAGATTTTAGATATTCTGCTTTCAAATGCTATTGGGGAGACAATCTAGCAGAGTTTGGAACATCCTTCACACTCAGTGTTGCCATCAATTCACGTTGATGTGCATAGTAGCTCAGCTTTTAGATATTGGAAATCTTATTCTTCTTTCAAATACTACTGGGGAGACAATATGGCAGAGTTTGGAACTTCAGCTTAGGTACTCTTCCTCGAAACCTTCCTGAATTTTTCACTTTAGATGGTGATCCCAACTGTAAGATCAAACTCAATTTTCCTCCAATGTGTCTGCAAATTCCTGACTGACTATAAAAGGTAATCACCCGGGTTATTACCTTGTCTCTAACAAGGTGATTCCTTACTGATGGGAAAATCCTAAGTGAAAAAGCCAGGTGTGACCCAATTGATAATTTTTTTTCTTTCTCAACTCTTTAATATCTTACATTGTGCGCCGTGCGTCGAATGAAGAGGACGGACACAACTCGTGGTACGATGCTGCTCGTTGGGCCTCTCGGGGGAGTGGGGAAGGGGGTTCGAGCGAGCCCGATGTCCTCGTAAGGGAGTTTGAGGGCTAACGTTGGACAACAGGACTTGCTGAACCCTTTAATTAAGTCATTTTAGTCGATGAATCCTTTCGGGTGTGCGGGTACTTGTTGAATGACAAAGACTCGGATTGGGCAAATGTCGAGGACAGGTGTCAAGGATCCCTTGTGATCAACTAGCCTCAGTCCCTCAGTTAAATGGGCCTGATTCATTTTGAAGCACTATAATGGCAAGCTACTTGGGCCTAATAAAATTCTTTATGAATAGAAAACTATTAATTGTTAATGACATATACAAACACACATTCAAAAACAATTTTACTTAAGCGCTCATTCTAAACATACTTGGCGCCATTGGTTATGAAATTTTATCATTACATTATTAAACACTCCAATTAACATACCGTGTTTTATTTCTAAAAAAAATGACAAAGTTATGTGTTCAACACTTCAACGTGAGAAGCCAGTTACTTAGTGAGAGACAAAGTTAAAGAGGCAAAGTTGTAAGAAACAACTTGTTCCAATTTCCATAAAATAATTTGATCCAATTTCCCAGAAATAATTTGATCCATTTTCCGCATAAAACATAAAAACATATCCGCATAAAACATTTTTAAAAAAGAAAAAAAAAATTATCTGCCATAAAATCCATACATCATCATCATAAATCATCATCATCATACATCACCATCATCATACATCATTATCATCATCAGCAGCAGCAGCATCCTCAGCAAGCATCATCATCTAAAAATAACCATGATCGTGATTAGTTATGATAACCATGATGCCTAAGAATTCAGGCTTACAAGAACGTTAATAAAGATTAATTGATCCTCAATTTCAAACAAATTAGAACTTTAATAACAAATTATTGTGGCCTGTGAATGAAATGTAACAAATGGATCTGCAAATGGAGTATCAAAGCCCTGTATAATCACATGAGACCTCAATCCCCTAAAGTGCCATGGAGAAGACCGGTGGAACAATAAGGCACCTGGCAATTACAGTTGGGTGCTCAAAAGAATCATGAAATGTAGAGAGTTGGGTCCATACTTTGTTTGGACCTTGCTTGCTCCTTCTGTTTCAGAGGTGTACTGTTGGGCAAATAGATCAAAGGGGGTTGGTTTCTCTATGCAGGGGGCTGCTGTTCAAGTCAGTGGATTCAACTAATGGCTTTGGCTTTGGTTGTGGTCTAATAACCTGCAGCAGGTGGTTTTTTTTCTGGGGGTCTGCAGACTTGGGTTTAAATCTGCAGATGGGGTTGTTGTTTTCTACTGATGGGTGGTGTAGCATCAGCGGGGGTAGGCATCATGCTAATGGCATTAGTGGTTGAGCTGGAGTGGTTGTTTTGGCAGGTGCTACACAGGTTGTGGTCAGCTTGGTGGAGTTGAGTTAGACTATAGTAGCTTGGATTTGGCTGTTGATCCAGGTTTAATTAGTTGTGGGTTTTTTAAAAGGTTCGGCTTTTCAGAGCCTTGTAGGTTTTCTTTTGAATTTCAGGTATGTAGTGGAGCTCCGGTTTACTATCATGCTTGATGTGATGTTTGTTTTGAAGTTGTGCTATGGTGGAAGCAATTATGCAGCTTGTGGTTCTTTTCTAAACATGTGTTTGAGTGATTTTGGTTCCTGAAGTATCACTTAGTTTTCATTAATCAAACATGACCATCAATATTTTGTGATTTCTAACACATAAAACATCATATATTTCACAAAAAATCAGACATAAGAATCATAAACAAAAATCAATATTGACCCTAACGAGGACCCTAATGATGATTTCTAACCTATAATCTAAACAAAAATAATAGTACTCCTAATACCCTCCGGGAGTCCAATTAGGTGGGTGGAACCACCCTATTGGTCTTGAAACGATCAATTTAGCAATTCACAACTTGCACCAATTTTGTGAACTCAAGCCTACCATGGACATTTAAGACATCATATAATGGTCATATATGGTTTCAAACGGAATTATATGACCCTAAGATATATACCCTAGGGTCTCAACACTTTTCGTCACTGGGCCCGTAACCTCAAAAATTCCTCAAAAAGCGTGGATAAGCCTTCAATTTTAAAATTTTTTGACTTTTTTTCGCCCGAAAATAAAAATTTCCAAGATGTTTACCATGGTCCCTAATACCCACCAGGAGTTCAATTGGGTGGGTGGAACCATCCAATTTATCTTAAAACGGTCAATTTACCAATTCGCAACCTACACCGAATTTGTGAACTCAAGCCTACCGCGGTCATTTATGACATCATTTAATGGTCATATGTGGTTCCAAACGGCATTATATGACCATAAGATGTATCTGCTAGGGTCTCAACAATTTTCGCCACCGGGCCCCGTAACCTCAAAAATTTCTTAAAAAGCTAGGATAATAGCCTCCAATTTTGAAATTTTTTGACTTTTTTCGCCCGAAAATAAAAAGTGTCGAGATGTTTACCATGGTCCTATTATCCACTGGGAGTCCAATTGGGTGGGTGGAACCATCCAATTTGCCTTAAAATGGTCAATTTACCAATTTGCAACTTGCACCGATTTTGTGAACTCAAGCCTCCACGGACATTTATGAATTCATTTAATGGTAATATATGGTTCTAAACGACATTATATGACCCTAAGATGTATCCCCTAGGGTCTCAACACTTTTCGCCACCGGGCGCCGTAACTTCAAAAATTCCTCAAAAAGCATGGATAATAGCCTTCAATTTTGGAATTTTTTTGACTTGTTTCTTTCGGAAATAAAAATTTCCGAGATGTTAACCATGGTCCCTAATACCCTCGGGGAGTCCAATTGGGTGGGTGGGATCATCCAATTTTCCTTGAAATGGTCAATTTACCAATTTGCAACTTGCACCGATTTTGTGAACTCAAGCCTACCACGGACATTTATGAGATCATTTAATGATCATATATGGTTATAAATAGCATTATATGACCTTAAAATGTATCTCTTAGAGTCTCATCACTTTTCGCCACCAGGCCCCGTAACCTAAAAAATTCCTCAAAAAGCGTGGATAATAGCCTTCAATTTTGGAATTAATTTTTTGACTTTTTTCGCCCGAAAATAAAAATTGCGAAATGTTTAACATGGTCCCTAATACCTTCCAGGAGTCCAATTGGGTGGGTGGAACCATCCAATTTACATTTAAACGACTAATTTACCGATTTTTAACTTACATCGATTTCCTTAATTAAAGCCTACCACGAACATTAATGACAACAAATAATGATCATATATGGTTCCAAACCGCATTATATTACTCCGAAATTTATCCCATAGAATTTTAAGACTTTTCGACACCGGGCCCCAAAACCTCCTAAATGTCTCAAAAAGCGTGGATATTAGCCTTCAATTTTGGAATTTTTTTAACTTTTTTTCGCCCGGAAATAAAAATTGCCGAAATGTTTATCGTGGTCCTAATACTCTTCAAGAGTCCCATTGGGTGGGTGGAAACATCCAATTTGCCTTTAAACTATCAATTCACCAGTTTACAACTTGTCCCAATTTCATTAATCCAACCCAACCACGAACATTTATGACAGTAAATAATGATCATTAATGGTTCCAAACGGAATTATTTGACTCCGAGATGAATCCTATAGAATTTTAAGACTTTTCGACACCGGGCTCCAAAACCTTCTAAATTTCTCAAAAAGCGAATGTCTTAAATTTTTGAATTTTTAGACTTTTTTATGCTCGAAATTAAAATTGTCGATATGTTAACCATGGTCCCTAATACCCTCCGGGAGTCTAATTGGGTGGGTGGGATCATCCAATTTGCCTTTAAACGACCAATTTACCGGTTAACAACTTACACTGATTTCATTAATTAAAGCAAACCACAAACATTTATGACAACAAAGAATGATCATATATGAATCCAAACGGCATTATATGACCCCAAGATGTATCCCATCAAATTTCAAGACTTTTCGACACCGGGCCCCGATGAACCCAAAAAATCTCAAAAAGGGTGGATATTAGCCTTCAATTTTGGAATTTATTGACTGTTTTTCGCCCTGAAATAAAATTTGCCAAATACATTCTATTTTAAGCTTCGTAAACTTAAGAAACATGGTATTTATGAGATTAGACTTTCAACCTAGTGCTACCAAATTTAATTTCTTTGTATATGGTTATAGCTTAATTACTTTACATATAGTATTGCAAATTGAAGTTCTATTGTTATCAATTTTTATTTTTGGGAAAAGAAGGGGGCGGGGGTGGGGAGAGTGATGTGGATAATAACTTAATAATAAGGGGTCGTTTGGTTTGCACAAGGGAACCGGAATGGAATGAACAAAGGGAAAAGAGAAGAATGGAATGAAAATACCCTATTTTTGCTTTGTTTTTGGTTTTAAAACAAAGGGAATCATTCCCCCACCACACCACCACCACTACAACCACCACACATTTCATCAATTTGTCATCTTTCTCAGCCACCAAACCCCTCATCGGCCCTCCCTCGCCCCTCGCCGCCCTTCCCCTCGCTTTGCCGCCGCTAGCAGCGTGAGCATCGAGTTTTTGAGGGAATTTTGGGCGTGAGCATGAAGAGACCCACCAATTGCTCCAAAAACCACCAATTCTTCAACAATTGCATGGCTAAACAAAATTCTAGATAGTCAGATACCCTTTAAGTTAATTCATAAGAAAACAAATACCACATTTCACATAAAAATCACATCATTTTTAATTTTGGAATTTGTAATTACAAAAGGGCTGAATGAATTTAGAAAGAGTAACAAACCCAATTCCACGAGTGCTGCCAGTGACTAAAGTCGTCATTCCATGAAGAGACCACCGATTATCTTTCCTGATTGTGGGTGTGTTTTGATTGTTACTGCTGTTGTTTATTGAGTGAATTTTTGGGCAAATTTTTGAGGGAATTTTGGAGGTTAACCACGAAATTCTGGGTAAAAAAAGATCGGTTTTGAGGGTGGTGGGAGGGCCATGCGACGGTTTTGGGGGAAAGAGAGATCAGGGCTAGGGTTTTGCGGTGCTAGGGATGATTTTTGCGGGGCTAGGGGTGGTCGGGGGAGGTGCAGCGATGGTCGGGGGAGGCTCGGCGGTGGTCGGAGGATGGGCGGCGGTGGTCTGGGCTGGTTTTCCGGTGGTGTTGGTAGGTGTGAAGGTGGTGATGTGGTGGTGTGAAGGTGGGTAGGGAAAGGGAATGGGAAAATCTAGGGGGGTGGGGAATGGAGTTGGAAGGATTTGGGGTAATGAGGAGGGTAAAGGGAATGATTAAAATTGTTAAACTAACATCAACAAAGAGAATCGAGCCAGTTGATTCCCATTCCCTTTCCTAATTACCCCCAACCAAACGGCCCCTACTTTCACAACACCTTCTACAGTCTCTAAAGTTGCCTATATGGGATTAGAAACGAGTATATTTTCAATTAAAGAAGAGAGAAAAATAGGAATTAAACACGTAATCCTCTCATTTTGAAACAAGTTACAAATAAAATGGATAGGCATGGTTACTAATGCAATTTTTTTATACTTTGAAAAGGGGCTCAATTCTTCTAGAATAATATTGTGCTTCAAATCATAACAGAAAAAAAAATGCTATTATAGTAACTAGTAAGCCACAAAAGGGGAACTAACAAGCTCCTATTTTATAGACTACTTGGAATTATAAGCATGAAACGATGCTTGCAATATTAATCATTATGGATGTTTTATTGTTGAATGACTTGAATCCTTTGATCAGATTTGACCATGAAAGCCACAAAACAAGTTCCACCACCTCCCCATCTCCCACCCTTCCCAAATCCACCATTTTACCACTACTACCTTACCCTCATCCATGCCCATTGCCACCTATACCAACTCTACTTCCTCCCCAATCCCATCCCGATCCACCACCACGACCACCTCTTCCCCCACCACCACCACTGCCACTGCCTCTTCCCCCACCACCTATGCCTTTGCATCCTCCATGGCCCTGTTTTGATCTACCTCCTCCCCCTTGCCCTTTACCACTACCGTGGCCTCCTGGTCTATAGCTTTCCTTACCACCACTCCCACCAGCATCTCCACCTCCACCTCCTCCTCCTCCTCCACCACCACCACCTTCACTTCTACATCTGCATTTTCCCTGACCTCCTCCTGAACCACTTCCTCCTCCCTGACCTTGTCCTGATCCACCACCTCCACCTCCACCTCCTCCTCTACCACCACTATGACCTATTTGTCCATAGTTTTCATCACCACCCCCACCCCCTCCTCCACCACCACCACCTCCTCCTCCACCTCTACCTTTACCTTTGCATCCTCCTTGACCCCGTCCTGATCCACCACCACCTCCTTTACCTCGCCCTGATCCTCCTTGCCCTTTACCACCACTATGGTCTCGTGGCTCATGGCCTTCCCTACCACCACTCCCACCACCTCCACCCCCACCTCCCCCTCCCCCTCCCCCTCCTCCTCCACCTTTGCATGTGCATTTGCATCTTCCCTGACCTCGTCCTGACCCACTTCCTCTTCCTTGACCCCTTCCAAATCCTCCACCTCCTCCATGCTCTCTATTGCCACCGTGGCCTCCTGATCCATAACTTTTGCTACCTCCTCCTCCTCCACCGCCACCACCACCTCCTCCTCCACCGCCACCACCACCTCCTCCTCCACCACCTCCTTCGCCACCACCTCTTCCTCCGCCACCGCCGCCACCACCTCCACATTTTATATCTCCTAACGCGCTGTTGTTATTACCTCCACCATCACCTCCATAACTCCCTGTGATATTTATCTTGATCATTTCATTGTTATTACTAGTTGACATATTATCTTTAGATGAAGTTACGTTTCTTGTGTGCTCATGATTTTTGGCGAAATTAAGTTCAACTTTGGTTTCGTTTGTTGAATAATGAAACCCAAAAACCAGACATGGGCAAAAAACACAAACCAAAATGAATATGAGCTTGGAATTGATTGGAATTGGATACATTATAACTGATTTTGTTTACATAGCTTACGATGTCAAGGGTCAGAAATATATATATATATACCTTTGTAACCAAAGAGTTGGTTGCAATTGATGCCAAAATCCAACGAACACTAATCCTTAGGTATTCTAAAAGGCTGCAAGCTGAAAGGCAAAGAAATGAGATGCGTATGGGTCTCAGCTAAATTAGTTAGTCCCCCACTTTACTCAATATGCACTCCATAATAGTACCTCTCCACTAGCATGCGCTAGGCTATTATAGATAGGATTAACACTAATCTTAAGATCGATGTTGATATACTGTGGAATATATATGGTTCGCTTGTAAAAGTGCTATTAAGTCCATTTTGTAATAATTAATGGGGCTAATATCTTGCTAAATGTGGGTTTATATATGTTTATGTGCGAAGGCTGGTCGGCCCTAATAATAAAATGATGTCAATCCAAACCCACAAAGAAAAAGGTTAAGAGTAAGGTAGTGGTAGTTAGTTGGGCATATAACTTAAAGAGGGAGGAACAATATATATGATGTTCCCTCTCAAAGACTCCTAATAATAAGTTGGTTGCCCATATAAACTTCCATCATTTCAGGTCCATCTTCATGATCCATTTAATTGAGGCCTAGTTATAGCAATTCACGCCTATGTTTTATGCTTATTAATTTTACTAACTTTATATTTAATGCCCTACTATCATTTGTCTGCCTAATATTTCACTACAATTGCTATCTATCTCTTAGCTTCTTTCTTTCAATATTCCATTTTGGGAATATTTAATGAGTTTTTAAAATAAGTGGAAGAGACTTGCTTCATAAAATTAATTCATGTTAAAATCAAACTAGATCAAACTGGAAAAAAAAAATTAAAAAAAATGTTCATTAAGAAAGAAAAATTTAGAACATGTCGGACTAGACTATAACATAACCAAATTACAGTAGAAAGATACAAATTTAAAATGAAGTAGACTACATTAGGCCAAATTAGAAAAATTATAAAACCAATGCATGTAGAAAAGTACAGACTAAATTAATTAATGTAGAAGGTCGAATTGCAAAACATGCATGAGATTTTAGTTTTTTAATTAAGTATCTTCGTCAAAAAATAAAAAAAAAGGTATGAATTACTTTTCATCTAAAACGAGCATTATATAGCGCGTATAAAGTAACACTTTTGATGAAGTGGATCTCTGATAAATAAAGGGGTAAAAACGAGTAATATTAGCAAATGATCGAAATAGAGTCAAGATTGATGAACAAAATTAATTAAAAGTCAAAAAATGAGGCTGATAAAGATACATTTATTTAATAATAGGAGTACTGCTTAGAGTGTAGTGGAGATTTGGGGGCGTGGTTGGTGGTTTAATTTGGCACCAATTTTAGTGTTAGTCCAATAATTGTCCGTATGAATGCATCGAGTAATTAATGGAATAAGTATATTTAGTGTGTCAAGTCAACTGTACTGTGAAGCTGCTCGATCTGTTAATTCTTTTCTTTTCGGCTACTCAGATCAGATCACGACTCTCTTACATACGACTCACCTAATCAGCGCATCTACCTTAGCTTTTATAAACTATGACTCCACGCACCTCATATAATTAACTTAATATAAGGTTAATACTACGTATATGAATGGATTACACAATGATGAGAATTATCAGTTTAGTTTCGATCAATCTTATCTTATACAACCAACCTGCCTTGCTATTACCATTTTTGCATCAATTATTGGTATGATGGAATATTGGATTGCTAACTACAGAGTTGCCACTTGATACTTCATTGAGAGCTACCAATCTGGCCAATTTTTCACCCTCTAAACTTAAGTCCAAAAACAATGTTCAACTACTTTAATTAGTTTTGTGATTAATAACTAAGATGTATACATATTTTTTTGAATCTCAGCAAATGTCCATCACCTTAATCAACTTAAATTTTAATAACATCACAAACTCTTAAATAAGTTAGGTTTACATTATATATATATATAAATTTTTTTTTGTTAGGGACAACCATTAAGCGAATATATTAATTAAGGGACAAAGGGTCCGAGAGTGCATAGGGAGAGACCTCCGAAGGGCAATGGTTTACCTACACCTGCTCAACTCCAAAGGGTACAACTCTAGCAAGATAATGGGCTACATTGTTACCTTCGCAATTTTTTTTAAAGGAGTATACAGTTTTTCTTAAATTGACCAAAACTTACCTTTTTTATTTTTTTATTTTTTATTTTTTTATTTTTTGTGGAACATGACCAAAACTTACCTTGTCATAGTAGTAAAAATACTTGATCATACTACGACGCATTGATGTATAAATAATTAAAATAAGTTAAATCTCGCCAAAAAAAAAAACCTAAATATTACTCCTTTGCTAATAAAATAAACCCAAAAGATTAGTAATTATATTTAAGATCAACATATATTTCAGTACTAGGCACATGTAATATGAACCACCAATACCCTGTCAAAAATCCGTGGTTGTTGGAAATTTTATTTTTGATTGATACATATGTTTATTTTGGATCCTCACAAATTACCCCTTTTCTTCACCCCAAATAATCAAATACATTTAGTAATAATAATGGTACTTTGAAAAAATTTTATATAAAAAAAAAATTAAATGCCGACGCCTTTGCCAATTTGCCAGAGCTTTTTAATAGCAATTGAGTGATTGATTTTTCCTTTTTTAATTAATGTTTTACTTTGATGATAGAATACACTATACTCTTAGATTCGCTAATTAAAAAGTACGGAGTAATGATTTACGTAAATTTTGGGTTAGATGTTAAGGTGTTAAATAAATATTACAGAGTAATTAATAAAATTACATATCAATTGATACAACTAATTATATTTTATTTATGGAGTATTAATATAATTATGCTTTGTCTCCTTATATGTAGCTCTTAAGGCCGGGTTTCATATGCATACCATTAAATTTGCAAGGTTAGTGGATGGATGTGAGCATTTATTTGTGTGAAGAGGTAGTACCATAATTGGAATTAGGAAAGTTGAGTAGCGGTAACTATCAGTAATATTCTAGCTTAAGCTCAATCCATCGATCAACTGATAGCGATTAACTTGCTTAATCAGGAATTTAAATATGCTCCTAGTATATATGTGATGTGCCACATGCTACTTCCTTAATTAGTGGGTTTTAAGTGGCACAATAATAATGATAAGGTGACGGAATATTTGGTACCAATTGATTAATTTCCTTACAAAAGTATCAAATAGATTGAAACAGAAATGAAAAATGCTAATTCCACAGTATTGGCGTCCATCCATTGATTATTTGATTATATTATACACAAGTATAAAACGCAAGTTTAAGATAAAGATAAATAATTAATAATGCTATATATCTAAAGCTTATCGACTTGTTAATGACGTTGCTCTGATCTTTTTCCTACGTACGCAATCGATAGTTTGCATATTACTGCTATCATCTATAAACTTACCGTAGATACCAAGAGTAATCATTATTTTCATATAATTAAACCCTAGAAGCTAACAAGCAACTTCAATTCTTTCCTATTGCTCATTCTTATTAGGAATGTTGTTGTATTTACAAAGCATAATTAATACTCCATAAATAAAATATACTCCGTAACATATATACATTAGTTAATATATTTGTACGAGACAAACTGATTCAAGATATATCTAACAATATATACATTTCTAGCTAGCTAGCATAAAAGCATTGTGCCTCAATATGATCTCAAGATTCTAAAGAAAATTAATGATCAATTAAGTAAGAAACAAAGCAAGGAGTAACTTGTATAGTTGTATTAGATATTGCATTTTCAAGTGATGTATGTTTTTACACAAAATTATAATAGAGCTATGGTATATTCCATTATTAATGAATTGGACCTATTATTATCCATAACAATTATCAGATAAAAACAATATAAAATTCCCTTCATTTCTAAATGTTCTTCTTATATTTTGACTATATTTGGGAGATAATTACCATTAAAGCTACTAATAAAGGATCACTTAAAAACAAAGGAAGAAGCTCATTTGATTAAAAATTTTATAACTCTATTCACACAACATAGGGCCTATTTACTTTAGCTTAATTTCAATTCAATTCAGTTTAGCTCCTAATTTCCTTCTCTCATAAAATATTTAGTTCAGCTCAGTTCAGTAAATGTAAACAGACCCATACTTCCTTCAAAAAAGGGGTGTAAAGGGTGAAACTCCCTCCGTCCCTTAATATAAAGCCTTTTTAGGACAGAGGGAGTATTAAATAAGATTAATGATATTTATAACCCTAAAAGCTACATATAAGGAGTTAAAAATGAAAAACAAAAAAAAAATGAATATATAATAATTATACTGATTTGATTGTGATTTTGTCACGCATTCCTAAATTAATACTCTGTACCAAATAAGAAAAGTTATTTAATGCTTATTTATAAATCTAAGGGCTACATACACATTACCCGTTATTAAATAATGAAACTCAAAATCACAAAACTCAATTTTCGCGAAAAATACATGCAAAAATACACGAAGTTACATGAAGAGTGAACGAAAGGTTTATTTGATAGGGGTAATAAGTGATGGGTTTACATTTTAAATTACATAAACATCACTAATCTATAAATTAATCCGATCCAGTTGAAAATTAAAAGCTCAGATGGAGTTGATATGAATGACTACCGACTGATTATATTTGTCTATCCTATCCGTGACCGTCCATCTTCTAATGGAAACAGAAATCACACCTCCTTTAATTTATCAATAACTTATGAGTTTGACCTCTTAATTAGAGTGACAACACCATTGTTTTAAATCATGCATAATGCTGTCAATTGCTCCTTAATTAGATCTCTATTTTTAATTTACATCATACTTCTACATGTCTTAAGTACAATTATTAAAGATGCATGTTGGGGAATGGATGGAACAAAAATACAAGAAGGAAAATTGGAAGAAATTCATTGTCACTTAATCAAAACTCATGAAAGCGAGCTCTAGTAATGTAATAGGTAGAAAACTATAGGAAAGCTAGTGAAGATCAAGAAGAAGAGATTGCGGACTTTATGTCTCACTACTCCATTTCTTAATTAACATACAGGCAGTACTAGTAGTTTAGTAAAAGTATTACATACGGAGTATAAAACTTGCTTACACTGCTTGGGCACTGTTCACTTCATCATAACAAAAATAATGTTCAATAAAAATAATTTAAGTTTAGTAAAATAAGTTCTGTTTTGTAAAATTAATTATGTTCGGTAAAAATAAGTAATTTTAAGGTAGATATATACTAGAAAATCAACAAAAATAATTTTAGTTCAACAAAAATAAGGTAAAGTGAACAGGGTCTTAGCTAGTTATATTAACTATATAACCAATGAATGAATAACTACAGGCCACACTAACTTAGTTCGAGCTATGGGGTAACCTATAGGCTACTACTAATTTAATGAAGCTATAAATCTTAGGAGCCATCGAACCACTATAATTTGAAGCATAAATTCTTAACATATATATATATATATATATATATATATATATATATATATATATATATATATATATATATATATATATAATATATAACTTAGCTTTTGTTGTTGGGTTTCGTGAAATTTGTTATATATATCGGGTGTACTATACACCCATAAATATTATTTTGTTCTCATTTGAGAATTCCTTTTCAATAATCAGCAAATGAGTATAAAAAAACTAACTTTGGGTTAGTTGGGTGTACGGTACACCCGGGAATATATAACAGTCTACTTGGGTTTAGCAAAAATGTGTAAAAATATATGGCTTTTTTAAAAAGGATCAATTCAATCAAAAATTTAATTAAGTTGAAGCGTGAAATAAATTCCCCTTTAAAAGAGTGGTGGATGATATTATGAATTCGTGACT
>NW_018743849.1:0-84352 GCF_001683475.1 Chenopodium quinoa | reverse complement strand
TGCATTCAACAAAGCTAATTGAATCAAATGAAAGTCAAAAACATCTAAAAAAACCTAATTAAATCAATGAAATTCAAACACATTCAAACAAGCTATTTGAATCAAATGAAAGTCAAATGCATTCTACAAAGCTAATTGAATCAAATGGAATTAAAAACATTCGAACAAAGCCAAATGAATCCAATGAAAGTCAAACACATTCTAACAAAGCTTTTTGAATCAAATGAAAGTCAAATGCATTCAACAAAGCTAATTGAATCAAATGAAAGTCAAAAAATGTAAAAAAATCTAATTAAATCAAATGAAAGTCAAACACAATAAAAAAGCTAATTAAATCAAATGAAAGTCAAACACATTCAAACAAAGCTATTTGAATAAAATGAAAGTCAAATGCAATCACAAAGCTAATTGAATCAAATGAAAGTGAAACGCATTCAAACAAACCTAATAGTATCAAATGAAAGACGAACACATTCAAACAAAGCTAATTGAATCAAATGAAAGTCAAATACATTCAACAAATCTAATTGAATCAAATGAAAGTCAAAAACATCTAAAAAAACCTAATTAAATCAAATGAAAGTCAAACACATTCAAACAAAGCTATTTGTATCAAATGAAAGTCAAATGCATTCTACAAAGCTAATTGAATCAAACAAAAGTCAAAAACATCTAAAAAAATCAAATTAAATCAAATGAAGTCAAACACATTCAGACAAAGCTATTTGAATCAAAAAATTCAAATGCATTCTACAAATCTAATTGAATCAAATGAAAGTAAAAAACATTTGAACAAACCCAATTGAATCAAATGAAAGTCAAACATTCAAACAAACTATTGAATCAAATGAAAGTGAAACACATTCAAACAGTGCTAATTGAATAAAATGAAAGTCAAAACATTGAAAAAGAGATTTTTGAATCATGAAGGTCAAATGCATTTAAGAAAGCTAATTGAATCAAATGAAAGTCAAACACATTCAAACAAAGCTAATTAAATCAAATGTAAGTCAAACACATTCAAATAGAGCTTTTTGAATCAAATGAAAGTCAAATACATTCAATAAATCTAATTGAATCAAATGAAAGTCAAAAACATCTTAAAAAACCTAATTAAATCACTGAAAGTCAAAACACATTCAAACAAAGCTATTTGTATCAAATGAAAGTCAAATGCATTCTACAAAGCTAATTGAATCAAATGAAAGTCAAAACACATTCAAAAAGAGCTTTTTGAATCAAATGAAGGTCAAATGAATTTAAGAAAGCTAATTGAATCATATGAAAGTCAAAGATATTCAAACAGAGCTAATTGAATCAAATGAAAGTCAAACACATTCAAACAAAGCTAATTGAATCAAATGTAAGTCAAACAAATTCAAACAGAGCTTTTTGAATCAAATAAAACTCAAATGCATTCAACAAAGCTAATTGAATCAAACGAAAGTCAAAAACATCTAAAAAAACTAATTAAATCAAATGAAAGTCGAACACATTCAGACAAAGCTATTTGAATCAAATGAAAATCAAATGCATTCTACAAATCTAATTGACTCAAATGAAGGTAAAAAAACATCTAAAAAATTCAAATTAAATCAATAAAAGGTCAAACACATTCAAACAAAACTATTTGAATCAAGTGAAAGTCAAAAGCATTCTATAAAGCTAATTGAATTAAATGAAAGTCAAACACATTCAAAAAGAGCTTTTTGAATCAAAATGAAGGTCAAATGCATTTAAGAAAGCTAATTGAATCATATGAAAGTGAAAGATATTCAAACAGTGCTAATTGAATCAAATGAAAGTCAAACACATTCAAACAAAGCTAATTGAAATCAAATGTAAGTCAAACAAATTCAAACAGAGCTTTTTGAATCAAATAAAACTCAAATGCATTCAACAAAGCTAATTGAATCAAACGAAAGTCAAAAACATCTAAAAAAACTAATTAAATCAAATGAAAGTCGAACACATTCAGACAAAGCTATTTGAATCAAATGAAAATCAAATGCATTCTACAAATCTAATTGACATCAAATGAAGGTAAAAAACATCTAAAAAATTCAAATTAAATCAATAAAAGGTCAAACACATTCAAACAAAACTATTTGAATCAAGTGAAAGTCAAAAGCATTCTATAAAGCTAATTGAATTAAATGAAAGTCAAACACATTCAAAAAGAGCTTTTTGAATCAAATGAAAGTCAAAAAACATGTAAAAAAAATCTAATTAAATCAAATGAAAGTCAAACACAATAAAAAAAGCTTAATTAAATCAAATGAAAGTCAAACACATTCAAACAAAGCTATTTGAATAAAATGAAAAGTCAAATGCAATCGACAAAGCTAATTGAATCAAATGAAAGTGAAACGCATTCAAACAAACCTAATAGTATCAAATGAAAGACGAACACATTCAAACAAAGCTAATTGAATCAAATGAAAATCAAATACATTCAACAAATCTAATTGAATCAAATGAAAGTCAAAAACATCTAAAAAAACCTAATTAAATCAAATGAAAGTCAAACACATTCAAACAAAGCTACTTGTATCAAATGAAAGTCAAATGCATTCTACAAAGCTAATTAATCAAACAAAAGTCAAAAAACATCTAAAAAAATTAAATTAAAATCAAATGACAGTCAAACACATTCAGACAAAGCTATTTGAATCTAAAGAAATTCAAATGCATTCTACAAATCTAATTGAATCAAATGAAAGTAAAAAAACATTTGAACAAACCCAATTGAATCAAATGAAAGTCAAACACATTCAAACAAACCTATCTGAATCAAATGAAAGTGAAACACATTCAAACAGTGCTAATTGAATAAAATGAAAGTCAAACACATTGAAAAAAGAGATTTTTGAATCAAATGAAGGTCAAATGCATTTAAGAAAGCTAATTGAATCAAATGAAGGTCAAACACATTCAAACAAAGCTAATTGAATCAAATGTAAGTCAAACACATTCAAATAGAGCTTTTTGAATCAAATGAAAGTCAAATACATTCAACAAATCTAATTGAATCAAATGAAAGTCAAAAACATCTTAAAAAACCTAATTAAATCAACGAAAGTCAAACACATTCAAACAAAGCTATTTGTATCAAATGAAAGTCAAATGCATTCTACAAAGCTAATTGAATCAAATGAAAGTCAAACACATTCAAAAAGAGCTTTTTGAATCAAATGAAGGTCAAATTTATTTAAGAAAGCTAATTGAATCATATGAAAGTCAAAGATATTCAAACAGAGCTAATTGAATCAAATGAAAGTCAAACACATTCAAACAAAGCTAATTGAATCAAATGTAAGTCAAACAAATTCAAACAGAGCTTTTTGAATCAAATAAAACTCAAATGCATTCAACAAAGCTAATTGAATCAAACGAAAGTCAAAAACATCTAAAAAAACTAATTAAATCAAATGAAAGTCGAACACATTCAGACAAAGCTATTTGAATCAAATGAAAATCAAATGCATTCTACAAATCTAATTGACTCAAATGAAGGTAAAAAACATCTAAAAAATTCAAATTAAATCAATAAAAGGTCAAACACATTCAAACAAAACTATTTGAATCAAGTGAAAGTCAAAAGCATTCTATAAAGCTAATTGAATTAAATGAAAGTCAAACACATTCAAAAAGAGCTTTTTGAATCAAATGAAGGTCAAATGCATTTAAGAAAGCTAATTGAATCATATGAAAGTCAAAGATATTCAAACAGTGCTAATTGAATCAAATGAAAGTCAAACACATTCAAAAAGAGTTTTTTGAATCAAATGAAGGTTAAATGCAATCTGCAAAGCTAATCAAATCAAATGAAAGTCGAACACATTCAAACAAAGCTAATTGAATCAAATGTAAGTCAAATACATTCAAACAAAGCTTTTTGAATCAAATGAAAGTCAAATATTTGCATTCAACAAAGCTAATTGAATCAAATGAAAGTCAAAAACACCTAAAAAACCCTAATTAAATCAAATGAAATTCAAACACATTCAAACAAAGCTATTTGAATCAAATGAAAGTCAAATGCATTCTACAAAGATAATTGAATCAAATGGAATTAAAAAAAATTCGAACAAAGCCAAATGAATCCAATGAAAGTCAAACACATTCTAACAAAGCTTTTTGAATCAAATGAAAGTCAAATGCATTCAACAAAGCTAATTGAATCAAATGAAAGTCAAAAACATGTAAAAAAATCTAATTAAATCAAATGAAAGTCAAACACAATAAAAAAAGCTAATTAAATCAAATGAAAGTCAAACACATTCAAACAAAGCTATTTGAATAAAATGAATGTCAAATGCAATCTACAAAGCTAATTGAATCAAATGAAAGTGAAACGCATTCAAACAAACCTAATAGTATCAAATGAAAGACGAACACATTCAAACAAAGCTAATTGAATCAAATGAAAGTCAAATACATTCAACAAATCTAATTGAATCAAATGAAAGTCAAAAACATCTAAAAAAACTTAATTAAATCAAATGAAAGTCAAACACATTCAAACAAAGCTATTTGTATCAAATGAAAGTCAAATGCATTCTACAAATCTAATTGAATCAAATGAAAGTAAAAACATGTAAAAAATTCAAATTAAATCAATAAAAGGTCAAACACATTCAAACAAAACTATTAGAATCAAATGAAAGTCAAAAGCATTCTATAAAGCTAATTGAATCAAATGAAAGTCAAACACTTTCAAACAAAGCTAATTGAATCAAATAAAAGTAAAACACATTCAAATAGAGCTTTTTGAATCAAATGAAAGTCAAATACATTCAACAAATCTAATTGAATCAAATGAAAGTCAAAAAACATCTAAAAAAACCTAATTAAATCAAATGAAAGTGAAACACATTCAAACAAAGCTATATGTATTAAATGAAAGTCAAATGCATTCTACAAAGCTAATTGAATCAAATGAAAGTCAAACACATTCAAACAAAGCTAATTGAATCAAATGTAAGTCAAACAAATTCAAACAGAGCTTTTTGAATCAAATAAAACTCAAATGCATTCAACAAAGCTAATTGAATCAAACGAAAGTCAAAAACATCTAAAAAAACTAATTAAATCAAATGAAAGTCGAACACATTCAGACAAAGCTATTTGAATCAAATGAAAATCAAATGCATTCTACAAATCTAATTGACTCAAATGAAGGTAAAAAACATCTAAAAAATTCAAATTAAATCAATAAAAGGTCAAACACATTCAAACAAAACTATTTGAATCAAGTGAAAGTCAAAAGCATTCTATAAAGCTAATTGAATTAAATGAAAGTCAAACACATTCAAAAAGAGCTTTTTGAATCAAATGAAGGTCAAATGCATTTAAGAAAGCTAATTGAATCATATGAAAGTCAAAGATATTCAAACAGTGCTAATTGAATCAAATGAAAGTCAAACACATTCAAAAAGAGTTTTTTGAATCAAATGAAGGTTAAATGCAATCTGCAAAGCTAATCAAATCAAATGAAAGTCGAACACATTCAAACAAAGCTAATTGAATCAAATGTAAGGCAAATACATTCAAGCAAAGCTTTTTGAATCAAATGAAAGTCAAATATTTGCATTCAACAAAGCTAATTGAATCAAATGAAAGTCAAAAACATCTAAAAAAACCTAATTAAATCAAATGAAATTCAAACACATTCAAACAAAGCTATTTGAATCAAATGAAAGTCAAATGCATTCTACAAAGCTAATTGAATCAAATGGAATTATAAAAACATTCGAACAAAGCCAAATGAATCCAATGAAAGTCAAACACATTCTAACAAAGCTTTTTGAATCAAATGAAAGTCAAATGCATTCAACAAAGCTAATTGAATCAAATGAAAGTCAAAAACATGTAAAAAAATCTAATTAAATCAAATGAAGTCAAACACAATAAAAAAAGCTAATTAAATCAAATGAAAGTCAAACTCATTCAAACACAGCTATTTGAATCAAATGAAAGTCAAATGCTATCTACAAAGCTAATTGAATCAAATGAAAGTCAAAAACATTCCAACAAAGCCAATTGAATCAAATGAAAGTCAAACACATTCAAACAAACCTAATTTAATTAAATGAAAGTTAAAAACATTCAAACAAAGCTAATTGAATCAAACGAAAGTCAAACACATTCAAACAAAGCTAATTGAATCAAATGTAAGTCAAACACATTCAAACAGAGCTTTTTGAATCAAATGAAAGTCAAATGCATTCAACAAAGCTAATTGAATCAAACGAAAGTAAAAACATCTAAAAAATTCAAATTAAATCAATAAAAGGTCAAACACATTCAAACAAAACTATTTGAATCAAATGAAAGTCAAAAGCACTCTATAAAGCTAATTGAATCAAATGAAAGTCAAACACTTTCAAACAAAGCTAATTGAATCAAATGTAAGTCAAACACATTCAAATAGAGCTTTTTGAATCAAATGAAAGTCAAATACATTCAACAAATCTAATTGAATCAAATGAAAGTCAAAAACATCTAAAAAAACCTAATTAAATCAAATGAAAGTGAAACACATTCAAACAAAGCTATATGTATTAAATGAAAGTCAAATGCATTCTACAAAGCTAATTGAATCAAATGAAAGTCAAACACATTCAAACAAAGCTAATTGAATCAAATGTAAGTCAAACACATTCAAACAGAGCTTTTTGAATCAAATAAAACTCAAATGCATTCAACAAAGCTAATTGAATCAAACGAAAGTAAAAAACATCTAAAAAAATCTAATTAAATCAAATGAAAGTCAAACACATTCAGACAAAGCTATTTGAATCAAATGAAATTCAAATGCATTCTACAAATCTAATTGACTCAAATGAAAGTAAAAAACATCTAAAAAATTCAAATTAAATCAATAAAAGGTCAAACACATTCAAACAAAACTATTTGAATCAAGTGAAAGTCAAAAGCATTCTATAAAGCTAAATGAATTAAATGAAAGTCAAACACATTCAAAAAGAGCTTTTTGAATCAAATGAAGGTCAAATGCATTTAAGAAAGCTAATTGAATCATATGAAAGTCAAAGATATTCAAACACAACTAATTGAATCAAATGAAAGTCAAACACATTCAAACAAAGCTAAGTGAATCAAATGTAAGTCAAACATATTCAAACAGAGCTTTTTGAATCAAATGAAAGTCAAATGCATTTAACAAAGCTAAGTGAATGAAATGAAAGTCAAAAATATCTAAAAAAAACCTTATTAAATCAAATGAAAGTCAAACACATTCAAACAAAGCTATTTGAATCAAATGAAAGTCAAATGCATTCTACAAAGCTAATTGAATCAAATGGAAGTAAAAAACATTCGAACAAAGCCAAATGAATCCAATGAAAGTCAAAACACATTCTAACAAAGCTTTTTGAATCAAATGAAAGTCAAATGCATTCAACAAAGCTAATTGATTCAAATGAAAATCAAAAACATGTAAAAAAATCTAATTAAATCAATTGAAAGTCAAACACAATAAAAAAAGCTAATTAAATCAAATGAAAGTCAAACACATTTTTAACAAAGCTATTTTAATTAAATGAAAGTCAAATGCAATCTACAAAGCTAATTGAATCAAATAAAATTTAAACGCATTCAAACAAACCTAATAGAATCAAATGAAAGACGAACACATTCAAACAGAGCTAATTGAATCAAATGAAAGTCAAATGCATTCTATAAAGCTAATTAAATCAAATGAAAGTAAAACACATTCAAACAAACCTAATTGAATCAAATGAAAGTCAAATACATTCAAACAAAGCTAATTGAATCAAATGAAAGTCAAACACATTCAAACAAAGCTAATTGAATCAAATAAAAGTAAAACACATTCAAACAAACCTAATTGAATCAAATGAAAGTCAAATACATTCAAACAAAGCTAATTGAATCAAATGAAAGTCAAACACATTCAAACAAAGCTAATTGAATCAAATGTAAGTCAAACACATTCAAACAGAGCTTTTTAAATAAAATGAAAGTCAAATGCATTCAACAAAGCTAATTGAATCAAATGAAAATCAAAAACATGTAAAAAAAATCTAATTAAATCAATTGAAAGTCAAACACAATAAAAAAAAGCTAATTAAATCAAATGAAAGTCAAACACATTTTTAACAAAGCTATTTTAATTAAATGAAAGTCAAATGCAATCTACAAAGCTAATTGAATCAAATAAAATTTAAACGCATTCAAACAAACCTAATAGAATCAAATGAAAGACGAACACATTCAAACAGAGCTAATTGAATCAAATGAAAGTCAAATGCATTCTATAAAGCTAATTAAATCAAATGAAAGTCAAAAACATTTAAACAAAGCTAATTGAATCAAATTATAGTAAAACACATTCAAACAAACCTAATAGAATCAAATGAAAGTCAAACACATTCAAACAGAGCTAATTGAATCAAATGAAAGTCAAACACATTCAAACACAGCTATTTGAATCAATTGAAAGTCAAATGCTTTCTACAAAGCTAATTGAATCAAATGAAAGTCAAAAAAATTCCAACAAAACCAATTGACTCAAATGAAAGTCAAACACATTCAAACAAACCTAATTGAATCAAATGAAAGTCAAATGCATTCTACAAAGCTAATTGAATCAAACAAAAGTCAAAAACATCTAAAAAATTCAAATTAAATCAAATGACAGTCAAACACATTCAGACAAAGCTATTTGAATCTAAAGAAATTCAAATGCATTCTACAAATCTAATTGAATCAAATGAAAGTAAAAAACATTTGAACAAACCCAATTGAATCAAATGAAAGTCAAACACATTCAAACAAACCTATCTGAATCAAATGAAAGTGAAACACATTCAAACAGTGCTAATTGAATAAAATGAAAGTCAAACACATTGAAAAAGAGATTTTTGAATCAAATGAAGGTCAAATGCATTTAAGAAAGCTAATTGAATCAAATGAAAGTCAAACACATTCAAACAAAGCTAATTGAATCAAATGTAAGTCAAACACATTCAAATAGAGCTTTTTGAATCAAATGAAAGTCATATACATTCAACAAATCTAATTGAATCAAATGAAAGTCAAAAACATCTTAAAAAACCTAATTAAATCAACGAAAGTCAAACACATTCAAACAAAGCTATTTGTATCAAATGAAAGTCAAATGCATTCTACAAAGCTAATTGAATCAAATGAAAGTCAAACACATTCAAAAAGAGCTTTTTGAATCAAAAGAAGGTCAAATTTATTTAAGAAAGCTAATTGAATCATATGAAAGTCAAAGATATTCAAACAGAGCTAATTGAATCAAATGAAAGTCAAACACATTCAAACAAAGCTAATTGAATCAAATGTAAGTCAAACAAATTCAAACAGAGCTTTTTGAATCAAATAAAACTCAAATGCATTCAACAAAGCTAATTGAATCAAACGAAAGTCAAAAACATCTAAAAAAACTAATTAAATCAAATGAAAGTCGAACACATTCAGACAAAGCTATTTGAATCAAATGAAAATCAAATGCATTCTACAAATCTAATTGACTCAAATGAAGGTAAAAAACATCTAAAAAATTCAAATTAAATCAATAAAAGGTCAAACACATTCAAACAAAACTATTTGAATCAAGTGAAAGTCAAAAGCATTCTATAAAGCTAATTGAATTAAATGAAAGTCAAACACATTCAAAAAGAGCTTTTTGAATCAAATGAAGGTCAAATGCATTTAAGAAAGCTAATTGAATCATATGAAAGTCAAAGATATTCAAACAGTGCTAATTGAATCAAATGAAAGTCAAACACATTCAAAAAGAGTTTTTTGAATCAAATGAAGGTCAAATGCAATCTGCAAAGCTAATCAAATCAAATGAAAGTCGAACACATTCAAACAAAGCTAATTGAATCAAATGTAAGTCAAATACATTCAAACAAAGCTTTTTGAATCAAATGAAAGTCAAATATTTGCATTCAACAAAGCTAATTGAATCAAATGAAAGTCAAAAACATCTAAAAAAACCTAATTAAATCAAATGAAATTCAAACACATTCAAACAAAGCTAATTGAATCAAATGTAAGTCAAACACATTCAAACAGAGCTAATTGAATCAAATGAAAGTCAAACACATTCAAACAAAGCTAATTGAATCAAATGTAAGTCAAACACATTCAAACAAACCTTTTTGAATCAAATGAAGGTCAAATGCATTCTACAAAGCTAATTGAATCAAATAAAAGTCAAATACATTTAAACAAAGCTATTTGAATCAAATAAAAGTCAAACACATTCAAACAAAGCTGATTAGATCAAATGTAAGTCAAACAAATTCAAACAGGGCTAATTGAATCAAATGAAAGTCAAACACATTCAAACACAGCTATTTGAATCAATTGAAAGTCAAAAGCATTCTATAAAGCTAATTGAATCAAATGAAAGTCAAACACTTTCAAACAAAGCTAATTGAATCAAATAAAAGTAAAACACATTCAAATAGAGCTTTTTGAATCAAATGAAAGTCAAATACATTCAACAAATCTAATTGAATCAAATGAAAGTCAAAAACATCTAAAAAAACCTAATTAAATCAAATGAAAGTGAAACACATTCAAACAAAGCTATATGTATTAAATGAAAGTCAAATGCATTCTACAAAGCTAATTGAATCAAATGAAAGTCAAACACATTCAAACAAAGCTAATTGAATCAAATGTAAGTCAAACAAATTCAAACAGAGCTTTTTGAATCAAATAAAACTCAAATGCATTCAACAAAGCTAATTGAATCAAACGAAAGTCAAAAACATCTAAAAAAACTAATTAAATCAAATGAAAGTCGAACACATTCAGACAAAGCTATTTGAATCAAATGAAAATCAAATGCATTCTACAAATCTAATTGACTCAAATGAAGGTAAAAAACATCTAAAAAATTCAAATTAAATCAATAAAAGGTCAAAGACATTCAAACAAAACTATTTGAATCAAGTGAAAGTCAAAAGCATTCTATAAAGCTAATTGAATTAAATGAAAGTCAAACACATTCAAAAAGAGCTTTTTGAATCAAATGAAGGTCAAATGCATTTAAGAAAGCTAATTGAATCATATGAAAGTCAAAGATATTCAAACAGTGCTAATTGAATCAAATGAAAGTCAAACACATTCAAAAAAGAGTTTTTTGAATCAAATGAAGGTCAAATGCAATCTGCAAAGCTAATCAAATCAAATGAAAGTCGAACACATTCAAACAAAGCTAATTGAATCAAATGTAAGTCAAATACATTCAAACAAAGCTTTTTGAATCAAATGAAAGTCAAATATTTGCATTCAACAAAGCTAATTGAATCAAATGAAAGTAAAAAACATCTAAAAAAACCTAATTAAATCAAATGAAATTCAAACACATTCAAACAAAGCTATTTGAATCAAATGAAAGTCAAATGCATTCTACAAAGCTAATTGAATCAAATGGAATTAAAAAACATTCGAACAAAGCCAAATGAATCCAATGAAAGTCAAACACATTCTAACAAAGCTTTTTGAATCAAATGAAAGTCAAATGCATTTAAGAAAGCTAATTGAATCAAATGAAAGTCAAAAACATGTAAAAAAATCTAATTAAATCAAATTAAAGTCAAACACAATAAAAAAAGCTAATTAAATCAAATGAATGTCAAACACATTCAAACAAAGCTATTTGAATAAAATGAAAGTCAAATGCAATCGACAAAGCTAATTGAATCAAATGAAAGTGAAACGCATTCAAACAAACCTAATAGTATCAAATGAAAGACGAACACATTCAAACAAAGCTAATTGAATCAAATGAAAGTCAAAGTACATTCAACAAATCTAATTGAATCAAATGAAAGTAAAAAACATCTAAAAAAAACCTAATTAAATCAAATGAAAGTCAAACACATTCAAACAAAGCTATTTGTATCAAATGAAAGTCAAATGCATTCTACAAAGCTAATTGAATCAAACAAAAAGTCAAAAACATCTAAAAAATTCAAATTAAATCAAATGATAGTCAAACACATTCAGACAAAGCTATTTGAATCTAAAGAAATTCAAATGCATTCTACAAATCTAATTGAATCAAATGAAAGTAAAAAACATTTGAACAAACCCAATTGAATCAAATGAAAGTCAAACACATTCAAACAAACCTATCTGAATCAAATGAAAGTGAAACACATTCAAACAGTGCTAATTGAATAAAATGAAAGTCAAACATATTGAAAAAGAGATTTTTGAATCAAATAAAGGTCAAATGCATTTAAGAAAGCTAATTGAATCAAATGAAAGTCAAACACATTCAAACAAAGCTAATTGAATCAAATGTAAGTCAAACACATTCAAATAGAGCTTTTTGAATCAAATGAAATTCAAATACATTCAACAAATCTAACTGAATCAAATGAAAGTCAAAAAACATCTTAAAAAACCTAATTAAATCAATGAAAGTCAAACACATTCAAACAAAGCTATTTGTATCAAATGAAAGTCAACTGCATTCTACAAAGCTAATTGAATCAAATGAAAGTCAAACACATTCAAAAAGAGCTTTTTGAATCAAATGAAGGTCAAATTTATTTAAGAAAGCTAATTGAATCATATGAAAGTCAAAGATATTCAAACAGAGCTAATTGAATCAAATGAAAGTCAAACACATTCAAACAAAGCTAATTGAATCAAATGTAAGTCAAACAAATTCAAACAGAGCTTTTTGAATCAAATAAAACTCAAATGCATTCAACAAAGCTAATTGAATCAAACGAAAGTCAAAAACATCTAAAAAAACTAATTAAATAAAATGAAAGTCGAACACATTCAGACAAAGCTATTTGAATCAAATGAAAATCAAATGCATTCTACAAATCTAATTGACTCAAATGAAGGTAAAAAACATCTAAAAAATTCAAATTAAATCAATAAAAGGTCAAAGACATTCAAACAAAACTATTTGAATCAAGTGAAAGTCAAAAGCATTCTATAAAGCTAATTGAATTAAATGAAAGTCAAACACATTCAAAAAGAGCTTTTTGAATCAAATGAAGGTCAAATGCATTTAAGAAAGCTAATTGAATCATATGAAAGTCAAAGATATTCAAACAGTGCTAATTGAATCAAATGAAAGTCAAACACATTCAAAAAGAGTTTTTTGAATCAAATGAAGGTCAAATGCAATCTGCAAAGCTAATCAAATCAAATGAAAGTCGAACACATTCAAAAAAAGCTAATTGAATCAAATGTAAGTCAAATACATTCAAACAAAGCTTTTTGAATCAAATGAAAGTCAAATATTTGCATTCAACAAAGCAAATTGAATCAAATGAAAGTCAAAAACATCTAAAAAAACCTAATTAAATCAAATGAAATTCAAACACATTCAAACAAAGCTATTTGAATCAAATGAAAGTCAAATGCATTCTACAAAGCTAATTGAATCAAATGGAATTAAAAAACATTCGAACAAAGCCAAATGAATCCAATGAAAGTCAAACACATTCTAACAAAGCTTTTTGAATCAAATGAAAGTCAAATGCATTCAACAAAGCTAATTGAATCAAATGAAAGTCAAAAACATGTAAAAAAATCTAATTAAATCAAATGAAAGTCAAACACAATAAAAAAAGCTAATTAAATCAAATGAAAGTCAAACACATTCAAACAAAGCTATTTGAATAAAATGAATGTCAAATGCAATCTACAAAGCTAATTGAATCAAATGAAAGTGAAACGCATTCAAACAAACCTAATAGTATCAAATGAAAGACGAACACATTCAAACAAAGCTAATTGAATCAAATGAAAGTCAAATACATTCAACAAATCTAATTGAATCAAATGAAAGTCAAAAACATCTAAAAAAACCTAATTAAATCAAAATGAAAGTCAAACACATTCAAACAAAGCTATTTGTATCAAATGAAAGTCAAATGCATTCTACAAATCTAATTGAATCAAATGAAAGTAAAAACATGTAAAAAATTCAAATTAAATCAATAAAAGGTCAAACACATTCAAACAAAACTATTTGAATCAAATGAAAGTCAAAAGCATTCTATAAAGCTAATTGAATCAAATTAAAGTCAAACACTTTCAAACAAAGCTAATTGAATCAAATAAAAGAAAAACACATTCAAACAAACCTAATTGAATCAAATGAAAGTCAAATACATTCAAACAAAGCTAATTGAATCAAATGAAAGTCAAACACATTCAAACAAAGCTAATTGAATCAAATGTAAGTCAAACACATTCAAACAAAGCTAATTGAATCAAATGTAAGTCAAACACATTCAAACAGAGCTTTTTGAATCAAATGAAAGTCAAATGCTTTCAACAAAGCTAATTGAATCAAATGAAAGTCAAACTCATTCAAACACAGCTATTTGAATCAAATGAAAGTCAAATGCTATCTACAAAGCTAATTGAATCAAATGAAAGTCAAAAACATTCCAACAAAGCCAATTGAATCAAATGAAAGTCAAACACATTCAAACAAACCTAATTGAATCAAATGAAAGTCAAACACATTCAAACAAAGCTAATTGAATCAAAGGAAAGTCAAACACATTCAAACAAAGCTAATTGAATCAAATGTAAGTCAAACACATTCAAACAGAGCTTTTTGAATCAAATGAAAGTCAAATGCATTCAACAAAGCTAATTGAATCAAACGAAAGTAAAAACATCTAAAAAATTAAAATTAAATCAATAAAAGGTCAAACACATTCAAACAAAACTATTTGAATCAAATGAAAGTCTAAAAGCATTCTATAAAGCTAATTGAATCAAATGAAAGTCAAACACTTTCAAACAAAGCTAATTGAATCAAATGTAAGTCAAACACATTCAAATAGAGCTTTTTGAATCAAATGAAAGTCAAATACATTCAACAAATCTAATTGAATCAAATGAAAGTCAAAAACATCTAAAAAAAACCTAATTAAATCAAATGAAAGTGAAACACATTCAAACAAAGCTATATGTATTAAATGAAAGTCAAATGCATTCTACAAAGCTAATTGAATCAAATGAAAGTCAAACACATTCAAACAAAGCTAATTGAATCAAATGTAAGTCAAACACATTCAAACAGAGCTTTTTGAATCAAATAAAACTCAAATGCATTCAACAAAGCTAATTGAATCAAACGAAAGTAAAAAAACATCTAAAAAAATCTAATTAAATCAAATGAAAGTCAAACACATTCAGACAAAGCTATTTGAATCAAATGAAATTCAAATGCATTCTACAAATCTAATTGACTCAAATGAAAGTAAAAAACATCTAAAAAGTTCAAATTAAATCAATAAAAGGTCAAACACATTCAAACAAAACTATTTGAATCAAGTGAAAGTCAAAAGCATTCTATAAAGCTAATTAAATTAAATGAAAGTCAAACACATTCAAAAAGAGCTTTTTGAATCAAATGAAGGTCAAATGCATTTAAGAAAGCTAATTGAATCATATGAAAGTCAAAGATATTCAAACACAACTAATTGAATCAAATGAAAGTCAAACACATTCAAACAAAGCTAAGTGAATCAAATGTAAGTCAAACATATTCAAACAGAGCTTTTTGAATCAAATGAAAGTCAAATGCATTTAACAAAGCTAATTGAATGAAATGAAAGTCAAAAATATCTAAAAAAAACCTTATTAAATCAAATGAAAGTCAAACACATTCAAACAAAGCTATTTGAATCAAATGAAAGTCAAATGCATTCTACAAAGCTAATTGAATCAAATGGAAGTAAAAAAACATTCGAACAAAGCCAAATGAATCCAATGAAAGTCAAACACATTCTAACAAAGCTTTTTGAATCAAATGAAAGTCAAATGCATTCAACAAAGCTAATTGAATCAAATGAAAGTCAAAAAAATGTAAAAAAAATCTAATTAAATCAATTGAAAGTCAAACACAATAAAAAAAAGCTAATTAAATCAAATGAAAGTCAAACACATTTTTAACAAAGCTATTTTAATTAAATGAAAGTCAAATGCAATTTACAAAGCTAATTGAATCAAATAAAATTTAAACGCATTCAAACAAACATAATAGAATCAAATGAAAGACGAACACATTCAAACAGAGCTAATTGAATCAAATGAAAGTCAAATGCATTCTATAAAGCTAATTAAATCAAATGAAAGTCAAAAACATTTAAACAAAGCTAGTTGAATCAAATTATAGTAAAACACATTCAAACAAACCTAATAGAATCAAATGAAAGTCAAACACATTCAAACAGAGCTAATTGAATCAAATGAAAGTCAAACACATTCAAACACAGCTATTTGAATCAATTGAAAGTCAAATGCTTTCTACAAAGCTAATTGAATCAAATGAAAGTCAAAAAAATTCCAACAAAACCAATTGACTCAAATGAAAGTCAAACACATTCAAACAAACCTAATTGAATCAAATGAAAGTCAAACACATTCAAACAAAGCTAATTGAATCAAATGAAAGTCAAAGACATTCTAACAAAGCTGATTAGATCAAATGTAAGTCAAACACATTCAAACAGAGCTTTTTGAATCAAATTAAAGTCAAATGCATTCAACAAAGCTAATTGAATCAAACAAAAGTAAAAAACATTTAAAAAAATCTAATTAAATCAAATGAAAGTCAAACACATTCAGACAAAGCTATTTGAATCAAATGAAATTCAAATGCATTCTACAAATCTAATTGAATCAAATGAAAGTAAAAACATCTAAAAAATTCAAATTAAATCAATAAAAGGTCAAACACATTCAAACAAAACTATTTGAATCAAATGAAAGTCAAAAGCATTCTATAAAGCTAATTGAATCAAATGAAAGTCAAACATTTTCAAACAAAGCTAATTGAATCAAATAAAAGTAAAACACATTCAAACAAACCTAATTGAATCAAATGAAAGTCAAATACATTCAAACAGAGCTAATTGAATCAAATGAAGGTCAAACACATTCAAACAAAGCTAATTGAATCAAATGTAAGTCAAACACATTCAAATAGAGCTTTTTAAATCAAATGAAAGTCAAATGCATTTAACAAAGCTAATTGAATCAAATGAAAGTCAAACATATTCAAACACAACTATTTGAATCAAATGAAAGTCAAACACTTTCAAACAAAGCTAATTGAATCAAATAAAAGTAAAACACATTCAAACAAACCTAATAGAATCAAATGAAAGTTAAATACATTCAAACAGAGCTAATTGAATCAAATGAAAGTCAAAACACATTCAAACAAAGCTAATTGAATCAAATGTAAGTCAAACACATTCAAACAGAGCTTTTTAAATCAAATGTAAGTCAAATGCATTTAACAAAGCTAATTGAATCAAATGAAAGTCAAACATATTCAAACACAGCTATTTGAATCAAATGAAAGTCAAACACTTTCAAACAAAGCTAATTGAATCAAATAAAAGTAAAACACATTCAAACAAACCTAATTGAATCAAATGAAAGTCAAATACATTCAAACAGAGCTAATTGAATCAAATGAAAGTCAAACACATTTAAATAAAGCTAATTGAATCAAATTATAGTAAAACACATTCAAACAAACCTAATAGAATCAAATGAAAGTCAAACACATTCAAACAGAGCTAATTGAATCAAATGAAAGTCAAACACATTCAAACAAAGCTAATTGAATCAAATGTAAGTCAAACACATTCAAACAAACCTTTTTGAATCAAATGAAGGTCAAATGCATTCTACAAAGCTAATTGAATCAAATAAAAGTTAAATACATTCAAACAAAGCTATTTGAATCAAATAAAAGTCAAACACATTCAAAAAAAAGCTGATTAGATAAAATGTAAGTCAAACAAATTAAAACAGAGCTAATTGAATCAAATGAAAGTCAAACACATTCAAACACAGCTATTTGAATCAATTGAAAGTCAAATGCTTTCTACAAAGCTAATTGAATCAAATGAAAGTCAAAAAAATTCCAACAAAACCAATTGACTCAAATGAAAGTCAAACACATTCAAACAAACCTAATTGAATCAAATGAAAGTCAAACACATTCAAACAAAGCTAATTGAATCAAATGAAAGTCAAAGACATTCTAACAAAGCTGATTAGATCAAATGTAAGTCAAACACATTCAAACAGAGCTTTTTGAATCAAATTAAAGTCAAATGCATTCAACAAAGCTAATTGAATCAAACAAAAGTAAAAACATTTAAAAAAATCTAATTAAATCAAATGAAAGTCAAACACATTCAGACAAAGCTATTTGAATCAAATGAAATTCAAATGCATTCTACAAATCTAATTGAATCAAATGAAAGTAAAAACATCTAAAAAATTCAAATTAAATCAATAAAAGGTCAAACACATTCAAACAAAACTATTTGAATCAAATGAAAGTCAAAAGCATTCTATAAAGCTAATTGAATCAAATGAAAGTCAAACACTTTCAAACAAAGCTAATTGAATCAAATAAAAGTAAAACACATTCAAACAAACCTAATTGAATCAAATGAAAGTCAAATACATTCAAACAGAGCTAATTGAATCAAATGAAGGTCAAACACATTCAAACAAAGCTAATTGAATCAAATGTAAGTCAAACACATTCAAATAGAGCTTTTTAAATCAAATGAAAGTCAAATGCATTTAACAAAGCTAATTGAATCAAATGAAAGTCAAACATATTCAAACACAACTATTTGAATCAAATGAAAAGTCAAACACTTTCAAACAAAGCTAATTGAATCAAATAAAAGTAAAACACATTCAAAAAAACCTAATTGAATAAAATGAAAGTCAAATACATTCAAACAGAGCTAATTGAATCAAATGAAAGTCAAACACATTCAAACAAAGCTAATTGAATCAAATGTAAGTCAAACACAATCAAACAGAGCTTTTTAAATCAAATGAAAGTCAAATGCATTCAACAAAGCTAAATGAATCAAATAAAAGTCAAACATATTCAAACACAGCTATTTGAATCAAATGAAATTCAAACACTTTCAAACAAAGCTAATTGAATCAAATAAAAGTAAAACACATTCAAAAACCTAATTGAATAAAATGAAAGTCAAATACATTCAAACAGAGCTAATTGAATCAAATAAAAGTAAAAACACATTCAAAAAAAAACCTAATTGAATAAAATGAAAGTCAAATACATTCAAACAGAGCTAATTGAATCAAATGAAAGTCAAACACATTCAAACAAAGCTAATTGAATCAAATGTAAGTCAAACACAATCAAACAGAGCTTTTTTAAATCAAATGAAAGTCAAATGCATTCAACAAAGCTAAATGAATCAAATAAAAGTCAAACATATTCAAACACAGCTATTTGAATCAAATGAAATTCAAACACTTTCAAACAAAGCTAATTGAATCAAATAAAAGTAAAACACATTCAAAAACCTAATTGAATCAAATGTAAGTCAAACACATTCAAACAAACCTTTTTGAATCAAATGAAGGTCAAATGCATTCTACAAAGCTAATTGAATCAAATAAAAGTCAAATACATTCAAACAAAGCTATTTGAATCAAATAAAAGTCAAACACATTCAAACAAAGCTGATTAGATCAAATGTAAGTCAAACAAATTCAAACAGGGCTAATTGAATCAAATGAAAGTCAAACACATTCAAACACAGCTATTTGAATCAATTGAAAGTCAAATGCTTTCTATAAAGCTAATTGAATCAAATGAAAGTCAAAAACATTCCAACAAAGCCAATTGAATCAAATGAAAGTCAAACACATTCAAACAAACCTAATTGAATCAAATAAAGGTAAACAAATTCAAACAAAGCTAATTGAATCAAATGAAAGTCAAACACATTCAAACAAAGCTGATTAGAGCAAATGTAAGTCAAACACATTCAAACATAGCTTTTTGAATTAAATTAAAGTCAAATGCATTCGACAAAGCTAATTGAATCAAACGAAAGTCAAAAACATTTAAAAAAATCTAATTAAATCAAATGAAAGTCAAACACATTCAGACAAAGCTATTTGAATCAAATGAAATTCAAATGCATTTTACAAATCTAATTGAATCAAATGAAAGTAAAAACATCTAAAAAAATCAAATTAAATCAATCAAAGGTCAAACACATTCAAACAAAAACTATTTGAATCAAATGAAAGTCAAAAGCATTCTATAAAGCTAATTGAATCAAATGAAAGTCAAACACTTTCAAACAAAGCTAATTGAATCAAATAAAAGTAAAACACATTCAAACAAACCTAATTGAATCAAATGAAAGTCAAATACATTCAAACAGAGCTAATTGAATCAAATGAAAGTCAAAACACATTCAAACAAAGCTAATTGAATCAAATGTAAGTCAAACACAATCAAACAGAGCTTTTTAAATCAAATGAAGGTCAAATGCATTCAACTAAGCTAATTGAATCAAATGAAAGTCAAACATATTCAAACACAGCTATTTGAATCAAATGAAAGTCAAACACTTTCAAACAAAGCTAATTGAATCAAATAAAAGTAAAACACATTCAAACAAACCTAATTGAATCAAATGAAAGTCAAATACATTCGAACAGAGCTAATTGAATCAAATGAAGGTCAAACACATTCAAACAAAGCTAATTGAATCAAATGTAAGTCAAACACATTCAAATAGAGCTTTTTAAATCAAATGAAAGTCAAATGCATTTAACAAAGCTAATTGAATCAAATGAAAAGTCAAACATATTCAAACACAACTATTTGAATCAAATGAAAGTCAAACACTTTCAAACAAAGCTAATTGAATCAAATAAAAGTAAAACACATTCAAACAAACCTAATAGAATCAAATGAAAGTTAAATACATTCAAACAGAGCTAATTGAATCAAATGAAAGTCAAACACATTCAAACAAAGCTAATTGAATCAAATGTAAGTCAAACACATTCAAACAGAGCTTTTTTAAATCAAATGAAAGTCAAATGCATTTAACAAAGCTAATTGAATCAAATGAAAGTCAAACATATTCAAACACAGCTATTTGAATCAAATGGAAAGTCAAACACTTTCAAACAAAGCTAATTGAATCAAATAAAAGTAAAACACATTCAAACAAACCTAATTGAATCAAATGAAAGTCAAATACATTCAAACAGAGCTAATTGAATCAAATGAAAGTCAAACACATTTAAACAAAGCTAATTGAATCAAATTATAGTAAAACACATTCAAACAAACCTAATAGAATCAAATGAAAGTCAAACACATTCAAACAGAGCTAATTGAATCAAATGAAAGTCAAACACATTCAAACAAAGCTAATTGAATCAAATGTAAGTCAAACACATTCAAACAAACCTTTTTGAATCAAATGAAGGTCAAATGCATTCTACAAAGCTAATTGAATCAAATAAAAGTTAAATACATTCAAACAAAGCTATTTGAATCAAATAAAAGTCAAACACATTCAAAAAAAGCTGATTAGATAAAATGTAAGTCAAACAAATTAAAACAGAGCTAATTGAATCAAATGAAAGTCAAACACATTCAAACACAGCTATTTGAATCAATTGAAAGTCAAATGCTTTCTATAAAGCTAATTGAATCAAATGAAAGTCAAAAACATTCCAACAAAGCCAATTGAATCAAATGAAAGTCAAACACATTCAAACAAAACCTAATTGAATCAAATGAAAGTCAAACACATTCAAACAAAGCTAATTGAATCAAATGAAAGTCAAACACATTTAAACAAAGCTGATTAGATCAAATGTAAGTCAAACACATTGAAATAGAGCTTTTTGAATCAAATTAAAGTCAAATGCATTCAACAAAGCTAATTGAATCAAACGATAGTCAAAAACATCTTAAAAAATCTAATTAAATCAAATGAAAGTCAAACACATTCAGACAAAGCTATTTGAATCAAATGAAATTCAAATGCATTCTGCAAATCTAATTGAATCAAATGAAAGTAAAAACATCTAAAAAATTCAAAATTAAATCAATTAAAGGTCAAACACATTCAAACAAAACTATTTGAATCAAATGAAAGTCAAAAGCATTCTATAAAGCTAATTGAATCAAATGAAAGTCAAACACTTTCAAACAAAGCTAATTGAATCAAATAAAAGTAAAACACATTCAAAAAAACCTAATTGAATAAAATGAAAGTCAAATACATTCAAACAGAGCTAATTGAATCAAATGAAAGTCAAACACATTCAAACAAAGCTAATTGAATCAAATGTAAGTCAAACACAATCAAACAGAGCTTTTTAAATCAAATGAAAGTCAAATGCATTCAACAAAGCTAAATGAATCAAATAAAAGTCAAACATATTCAAACACAGCTATTTGAATCAAATGAAATTCAAAACACTTTCAAACAAAGCTAATTGAATCAAATAAAAAGTAAAACACATTCAAAAACTAATTGAATAAAATGAAAGTCAAATACATTTAAACAGAGCTAATTGAATCAAATGAAAGTCAAACACATTCAAACAAAGCTAATTGAATCAAATGTAAGTCAAACACATTCAAACAAACCTTTTTGAATCAAATGAAGGTCAAATGCATTCTACAAAGCTAATTGAATCAAATAAAAGTCAAATACATTCAAACAAAGCTATTTGAATCAAATAAAAGTCAAACACATTCAAACAAAGCTGATTAGATCAAATGTAAGTCAAACAAATTCAAACAGGGCTAATTGAATCAAATGAAAGTCAAACACATTCAAACACAGCTATTTGAATCAATTGAAAGTCAAATGCTTTCTATAAAGCTAATTGAATCAAATGAAAGTCAAAAAACATTCCAACAAAGCCAATTGAATCAAATGAAAGTCAAACACATTCAAACAAACCTAATTGAATCAAATAAAGGTAAACAAATTCAAACAAAGCTAATTGAATCAAATGAAAGTCAAACACATTCAAACAAAGCTGATTAGAGCAAATGTAAGTCAAACACATTCAAACATAGCTTTTTGAATTAAATTAAAGTCAAATGCATTCGACAAAGCTAATTGAATCAAACGAAAGTCAAAAACATTTAAAAAATCTAATTAAATCAAATGAAAGTCAAACACATTCAGACAAAGCTATTTGAATCAAATGAAATTCAATGCATTTTACAAATCTCATTGAATCAAATGAAAGTAAAAACATCTAAAAAAATCAAATTAAATCAATCAAAGGTCAAACACATTCAAACAAAACTATTTGAATCAAATGAAAGTCAAAAGCATTCTATAAAGCTAATTGAATCAAATGAAAGTCAAACACTTTCAAACAAAGCTAATTGAATCAAATAAAAGTAAAACACATTCAAACAAACCTAATTGAATCAAATGAAAGTCAAATACATTCAAACAGAGCTAATTGAATCAAATGAAAGTCAAACACATTCAAACAAAGCTAATTGAATCAAATGTAAGTCAAACACAATCAAACAGAGCTTTTTAAATCAAATGAAGGTCAAATGCATTCAACTAAGCTAATTGAATCAAATGAAAAGTCAAACATATTCAAAACACAGCTATTTGAATCAAATGAAAGTCTAACACTTTCAAACAAAGCTAATTGAATCAAATAAAAGTAAAACACATTCAAACAAACCTAATTGAATAAAATGAAAGTCAAATACATTCGAACAGAGCTAATTGAATCAAATGAAAGTCAAACACATTCAAACAAAGCTAATTGAATCAAATGTAAGTCAAACACATTCAAACAGAGCTTTTTAAATCAAATGAAAGTCTAATGCATTTAAACAAAGCTAATTAAATCAAATGGAAGTCAAACATATTCAAACACAGCTATTTGAATCAAATGAAAGTCAAACACCTTCAAACAAAGCTAATTGAATCAAATAAAAGTAAAACACATTCAAACAAACCTAATTGAATCAAATGAAAGTCAAATACATTCAAACAAAGCTAATTGAATCAAATGAAAGTCAAACACATTCAAACAAAGCTAATTGAATCAAATGTAAGTCAAACACATTCAAACAGAGCTTTTTAAATCAAATGAAAGTCAAATGCATTCAACAAAGCTAATTGAATCAAATGAAAGTCAAAAACATGTAAAAAAAATCTAATTAAATCAATTGAAAGTCAAACACAATAAAAAAAAGCTAATTAAATCAAATGAAAGTCAAACACATTTTTAACAAAGCTATTTTAATTAAATGAAAGTCAAATGCAATCTACAAAGCTAATTGAATCAAATAAAATTTAAACGCATTCAAACAAACCTAATAGAATCAAATGAAAGACGAACACATTCAAACAGAGCTAATTGAATCAAATGAAAGTCAAATGCATTCTATAAAGCTAATTAAATCAAATGAAAGTAAAAAACATTTAAACAAAGCTAGTTGAATCAAATTATAGTAAAAAACATTTAAACAAACCTAGTTTGAATCAAATTAATAGTCAAACACATTCAAACAAAGCTATTTGTATCAAATGAAAGTCAAATGCATTCCTACAAAGCTAATTGAATCAAACAAAAGTCAAAAACATCTAAAAAATTCAAATTAAATCAAATGATAGTCAAACACATTCAGACAAAGCTATTTGAATCTAAAGAAATTCAAATGCATTCTACAAATCTAATTGAATCAAATGAAAGTAAAAAAACATTTGAACAAACCCAATTGAATCAAATGAAAGTCAAACACATTCAAACAACCTATCTGAATCAAATGAAAGTGAAACACATTCAAACAGTGCTAATTGAATAAAATGAAAGTCAAACATATTGAAAAAGAGATTTTTGAATCAAATAAAGGTCAAATGCATTTAAGAAAGTTAATTGAATCAAATGAAAGTCAAACACATTCAAACAAAGCTAATTGAATCAAATGTAAGTCAAACACATTCAAATAGAGCTTTTTGAATCAAATGAAAGTCAAATACATTCAACAAATCTAATTGAATCAAATGAAAGTCAAAAACATCTTAAAAAAACCTAATTAAATCAATGAAAGTCAAACACATTCAAACAAAGCTATTTGTATCAAATGAAAGTCAAATGCATTCTACAAAGCTAATTGAATCAAATGAAAGTCAAACACATTCAAAAAGAGCTTTTTGAATCAAATGAAGGTCAAATTTATTTAAGAAAGCTAATTGAATCATATGAAAGTCAAAGATATTCAAACAGAGCTAATTGAATCAAATGAAAGTCAAACACATTCAAACAAAGCTAATTGAATCAAATGTAAGTCAAACAAATTCAAACAGAGCTTTTTGAATCAAATAAAACTCAAATGCATTCAACAAAGCTAATTGAATCAAACAAAGTCAAAAACATCTAAAAAAATCTAATTAAATCAAATGAAAGTCGAACACATTCAGACAAAGCTATTTGAATCAAATGAAAATCAAATGCATTCTACAAATCTAATTGACTCAAATGAAGGTAAAAACATCTAAAAAATTCAAATTAAATCAATAAAAGGTCAAAGACATTCAAACAAAACTATTTGAATCAAGTGAAAGTCAAAAGCATTCTATAAAGCTAATTGAATTAAATGAAAGTCAAACACATTCAAAAAGAGCTTTTTGAATCAAATGAAAGTCAAATGCATTTAAGAAAGCTAATTGAATCAAATGAAAGTCAAAACATCAAACATGCTAATTGAATCAAATGAAAGTCAAACACATTCAAAAAAGCTATTTTGAATCAAATGAAAGTCAAATGCACATCTGTCAAAAGTAATCAAATCAAAATCAAAGTCAAACACATTCAAACAAAGCTAATTGAATCAAATGAAAGTCAAAACATTCAAACAAAGCTTTTTGAATCAAATGAAAGTCAAAACATTCAAACAAAGCAATTGAATCAAATGAAAGTCAAAAACATCTAAAAAAACCTAATTAAATCAAATGAAAGTTCAAACACATTCAAACAAAGCTATTTGAATCAAATGAAAGTCAAATGCATTCTACAAAGCTAATTGAATCAAATGGAATTAAAAAACATTCGAACAAAGCCAAATGAATCCAATGAAAGTCAAACACATTCTAACAAAGCTTTTTGAATGAAATGAAAGTCAAATGCATTCAACAAAGCTAATTGAATCAATGAAAGTCAAAAACATGTAAAAAAAATCTAATTAAATCAAATGAAAGTGAAACACAATAAAAAAAGCTAATTAAATCAAATGAAAGTCAAACACATTCAAACAAAGCTATTTGAATAAAATGAAAGTCAAATGCAATCTACAAAGCTAATTGAATCAAATGAAAGTGAAACGCATTCAAACAAACCTAATAGTATCAAATGAAAGACGAACACATTCAAACAAAGCTAATTGAATCAAATGAAAGTCAAATACATTCAACAAATCTAATTGAATCAAATGAAAGTCATAAACATCTAAAAAAAACCTAATTAAATCAAATGAAAGTCAAACACATTCAAACAAAGCTATTTGTATCAAATGAAAGTCAAATGCATTCTACAAAGCTAATTGAATCAAATGAAAGTCAAACACATTCAAACAAAGCTAATTGAATCAAATGTAAGTCAAACAAATTCAAACAGAGCTTTTTGAATCAAATAAAACTAAAATGCATTCAACAAAGCTAATTGAATCAAACGAAAGTCAAAAACATCTTAAAAAATCTAATTAAATCAAATGAAAGTCAAACACATTTAGACAAAGCTATTTGAATCAAATGAAAATCAAATGCATTCTACAAATCTAATTGACTCAAATGAAGGTAAAAAACATCTAAAAAATTCAAATTAAATCAATAAAAGGTCAAACACATTCAAACAAAACTATTTGAATCAAGTGAAAGTCAAAAGCATTCTATAAAGCTAATTGAATTAAATGAAAGTCAAACACATTCAAAAAGAGCTTTTTGAATCAAATGAAGGTAAAACACATTCAAACAAAGCTAATTGAATCAAATGAAATTTAAACACATTCAAACAAACAAAATTGAATCAAATGAAAGTCAAAGACATTCAAACAGAGCTAATTGAATCAAATGAAAGTCAAACACATTCAAACAAAGCTAATTGAATAAAATGTAAGTCAAACACATTCAAACAGAGCTTTTTGAATCAAGCGAAAGTCAAATGCATTCAACAAAGCTAATTGAATCAAATGAAAGTCAAACACATTCAAACACAGCTATTTGAATCAAATGAAAGTCAAATGCTATCTACAAAGCTAATTGAATCAAATGAAAGTAAAAAAACATTCCAACAAAGCCAATTGAATCAAATGAAAGTTAAACACATTCAAACAAACCTAATTGAATCAAATGAAAGTTAAAAACATTCAAACAAAGCTAATTGAATCAAACAAAAGTCAAACACATTCAAACAAAGCTAATTGAATCAAATGTAAGTCAAACACATTCAAACAGAGCTTTTTGAATCAAATGAAAGTCAAATGCATTCAACAAAGCTAATTGAATCAAACGAAAGTCAAAAACATCTATAAAAACCTAATTAAATTAAATGAAAGTCAAACACATTCAGCTAAAGCTATTTGAATCAAATGAAATTCAAATGCATTCTATAAATCTAATTGAATCAAATGAAAGTAAAAACATCTAAAAAATTCAAATTAAATCAATAAAAGGTCAAACACATTCAAACAAAACTATTTTGAATCAAATGAAAGTCAAAAGCATTCTATAAAGCTAATTGAATCAAATGAAAGTCAAACACTTTCAAACAAAGCTAATTGAATCAAATGAAAGTCTAAAACATCTAAAAAAACCTAATTAAATCAAATGAAAGTCAAACACATTCAAACAAAGCTATTTGAATCAAATGAAAGTCAAATGCATTCTACAAAGCTAATTGAATCAAATGAATTAAAAAACATTCGAACAAAGCCAAATGAATCCAATGAAATTCAAACACATTCTAACAAAGCTTTGTGAATCAAATGAAAGTCAAATGCATTCAACAAAGCTAATTGAATCAATGAAAGTCAAAAACATGTAAAAAAATCTAATTAAATCAAATGAAAGTGAAACACAATAAAAAAAGCTAATTAAATCAAATGAAAGTCGAACACATTCAAACAAAGCTATTTGAATAAAATGAAAGTCAAATGCAATCTACAAAGCTAATTGAATCAAATGAAAGTGAAACACATTCAAACAAACCTAATAGTATAAAATGAAAGACGAACACATTCAAACAAAGCTAATTGAATCAAATGAAAGTCAAATACATTCAACAAATCTAATTGAATCAAATGAAAGTAAAAAACATCTAAAAAAACCTAATTAAATCAAATGAAAGTCAAACGCATTCAAACAAAACTATTTGTATCAAATGAAAGTCAAATGCATTCTACAAAGCTAATTGAATCAAACAAAAGTCAAAAACATCTAAAAAAATCAAATTAAATCAAATGACAGTCAAACACATTCAGACAAAGCTATTTGAATCAAATGAAATTCAAATGCATTCTACAAATCTAATTGAATCAAATGAAAGTAAAAAGCATTTGAACAAAGCCAATTGAATCAAATGAAAGTCAAACACATTCAAACAAAACCTATCTGAATCAAATGAAAGTCAAACACATTCAAACAGTGCTAATTGAATAAAATGAAAGTCAAACACATTGAAAAAGAGCTTTTTGAATCAAATGAAGGTCAAATGCATTTAAGAAAGCTAATTGAATCAAATGAAAGTCAAACACATTCAAACAAAGCTAATTGAATCAAATGTAAGTCAAACACATTCAAATAGAGCTTTTTGAATCAAATGAAAGTCAAATACATTCAACAAATCTAATTGAATCAAATGAATGTCAAAAACATCTAAAAAAACCTAATCAAATCAAATGAAAGTCAAACACATTCAAACAAAGCTATTTGTATCAAATGAAAGTCAAATGCATTCTACAAAGCTAATTGAATCAAATGAAAGTCAAACACATTCAAACAAAGCTAATTGAATTAAATGGAAGTCAAACAAATTCAAACAGAGCTTTTTGAATCAAATAAAACTCAAATGCATTCAACAAAGCTAATTGAATCAAACGAAAGTCAAAAACATCTAAAAAAATCTAATTAAATCAAATGAAAGTCAAACACATTCAGAAAGCTATTTGAATCAAATGAAAATCAAATGCATTCTACAAATCTAATTGACTCAAATGAAGGTAAAAAACATCTAAAAATTCAAATTAAATCAATAAAAGGTCAAGCACATTCAAACAAAACTATTTGAATCAAGTGAAAGTCAAAAGCATTCTATAAAGCTAATTGAATTAAATGAAAGTCAAACACATTCAAAAAGAGCTTTTTGAATCAAATGAAGGTCAAATGCATTTAAGAAAGCTAATTAAATCATATGAAAGTCAAAGATATTCAAGCAGAGCTAATTGAATCAAATGAAAGTCAAACACATTCAAACAAAGCTAATTGAATCAAATGTAAGTCAAACACATTCAAACAGAGCTTTTTGAATCAAATGAAAGTCAAATGCATTCAACAAAGCTAATTGAATCAAACGAAAGTCAAAAACATCTAAAAAAATCTAATTAAATAAAATGAAAGTCAAACACATTCAAAAAGAGCTTTTTGAATCAAATGAAGGTAAAACACATTCAAACAAAGCTAATTTAATCAAATGAAAGTAAAACACATTCAAACAAACCTAATTGAATCAAATGAAAGTCAAAGACATTTAAACAGAGCTAATTGAATCAAATGAAAGTCAAACACATTCAAACAAAGCTAATTGAATCAAATGTAAGTCAAACACATTTAAATAGAGCTTTTTGAATCAAATGAAAGTCAAATACATTCAACAAATCTAATTGAATCAAATGAAAGTCAAATGCATTCAACAAAGCTAATTGAATCAAACGAAAGTCAAAAACATCTAAAAAAATCTAATTAAATTAAATGAAAGTCAAACACATTCAGACAAAGCTATTTGAATCAAATGAAATTCAAATGCATTCTACAAATCTAATAGAATCAAATGAAAGTAAAACCATCTAAAAAATTCAAATTAAATCAATAAAAGGTCAAACACATTCAAACAAAACTATTTGAATCAAATAAAGTTAAAAACATCTAAAAAAAACCTAATTAAATCAAATGAAAGTCAAACACATTCAAACAAAGCTATTTGTATCAAATGAAAGTCAAATGCATTCTACAAAGCTAATTGAATCAAACAAAAGTCAAAAACATCTAAAAAAAATCAAATTAAATCAAATGACAGTCAAACACATTCAGACAAAGCTATTTGAATCAAATGAAATTCAAATGCATTCTACAAATCTAATTGAATCAAATGAAAGTAAAAAACATTTGAACAAAGCCAATTGAATCAAATGAAAGTCAAACACATTCAAACAAACCTATCTGAATCAAATGAAAGTCAAACACATTCAAACAGTGCTAATTGAATAAAATGAAAGTCAAACACATTGAAAAAGAGCTTTTTGAATCAAATGAAGGTCAAATGCATTTAAGAAAGCTAATTGAATCAAATGAAAGTCAAACACATTCAAACAAAGCTAATTGAATCAAATGTAAGTCAAACACATTCAAATAGAGCTTTTTGAATCAAATGAAAGTCAAATACATTCAACAAATCTAATTGAATTAAATGAAAGTCAAAAACATCTTAAAAAACCTAATTAAATCAATGAAAGTCAAACACATTCAAACAAAGCTACTTGTATCAAATGAAAGTCAAATGCATTCTACAAAGCTAATTGAATCAAATGAAAGTCAAACACATTCAAACAAAGCTAATTGAATCAAATGTAAGTCAAACAAATTCAAACAGAGCTTTTTGAATCAAATAAAACTCAAATGCATTCAACAAAGCTAATTGAATCAAACGAAAGTCAAAAACATCTAAAAAAATCTAATTAAATCAAATGAAAGTCAAACACATTCAGACAAAGCTATTTGAATCAAATGAAAATCAAATGCATTCTACAAATCTAATTGACTAAAATGAAGGTAAAAAACATCTAAAAAAAATTAAATAAAATCAATAAAAGGTCAAACACATTCAAACAAAACTATTTGAATCAAGTGAAAGTCAAAAGCATTCTATAAAGCTAATTGAATTTAATGAAAGTCAAACACATTCAAAAAGAGCTTTTTGAATCAAATGAAGGTCAAATGCATTTAAGAAAGCTAATTGAATCATATGAAAGTCAAAGATATTCAAACAGAGCTAATTGAATCAAATGAAAGTCAAACACATTCAAACAAAGCTAATTGAATCAAATGTAAGTCAAACACATTCAAACAGAGCTTTTTTAAATCAAATGAAAGTCAAATGCATTTAACAAAGCTAATGAATGAAATGAAAGTCGAAAATATCTAAAAAAAAAACCTTATTAAATCAAATGAAAGTCAAACACATTCAAACAACGCTATTTGAATCGAATGAAAGTCAAATGCATTCTACAAAGCTAATTGAATCAAATTGAAGTAAAAAACATTCGAACAAAGCCAAATGAATCCAATGAAAGTCAAACACATTCTAACAAAACTTTTTAAATCAAATGAAAGTCAATGCATTCAACAAAGCTAATTGAATCAAATGAAAGTCAAAAACATGTAAAAAAATCTAATTAAATCAAATGAAAGTCAAACACAATAAAAAAAAGCTAATAAAATCGAATGAAAGTCAAACACATTCAAACAAAGCTATTTGAATTAAATGAAAGTCAAATGCAATCTACAAAGCTAATTGAATCAAATGAAAGTTAAATGCATTCAAACAAACCTAATAGAATCAAATGAAAGACGAACACATTCAAACAGAGCTAATTGAATCAAATGAAAGTCAAATGCATTCTATAAAACTAATTGAATCAAATGAAAGTCAAACACATTTAAACAAAGCTAATTGAATCAAATTATAGTAAAACACATTCAAACAAACCTAATAGAATCTAATGAAAGTCAAACACATTCAAACAGAGCTAATTGAATCAAATGAAAGTCAAACACATTCAAACACAGCTATTTGAATCAATTGAAAGTCAAATGCTCTCTACAAAGCTAATTGAATCAAATGAAAGTCAAACACATTCAAACAAAGCGAATTGAATCAAATGTAAGTCAAATACATTCAAACAAAGCTTTTTGAATCAAATGAAAGTCAAATGCATTCAACAAAGCTCATTGAATCAAATATAAGTCAAAAACAACTAAAAAAATCTAATTAAATCAAATGAAAGTCAAACACATTCAGACAAAGCTATTTGAATCAAAAGAAAGTCAAATGCATTCTACAAATCTAATTGAATCAAATGAAAGTAAAAAACATTTGAACAAAGCCAATTGAATCGAATGAAAGTCAAACACATTCAAACAAAACCTAATTGAATCAAATGAAAGTCGAACACATTCAAACAAAGCTAATTGAATCAAATGAAAGTAAAACACATTAAAAACAAACCTAATTGAATCAAATGAAAGTCAAACACATTCAAACAGAGCTAATTGAATTAAATGAAAGTCAAACACATTCAAAAAGAGTTTTTTTAATCAAATGAAGGTCAAATGCAATCTGCAAAGCTAATCAAATCAAATGAAAGTCAAACACATTCAAACAAAGCTAATTGAATCAAATGTAAGTCAAATACATTCAAACAAAGCTTTTTGAATCAAATGAAAGTCAAATGCATTCAACAAAGCTTTTTGAATCAAATGAAAGTAAAAAACATCTAAAAAAAATCTTATTAAATCAAATGAAAGTCAAACACATTCAGACAAAGCTATTTGAATCAAATGAAAGTCAAATGCATTTTACAAATCTAGTTGAATCAAATGAAAGTAAAAAACATTTGAACAAAGCCAATTGAATCAAATGAAAGTCAAACACATTCAAACAAACCTATCTGAATCAAATGAAAGTCAAACACATTCAAACAGTGCTAATTGAATAAAATGAAAGTCAAACACATTTAAAAAGAGCTTTTTGAATCAAATGAAGGTCAAATGCATTTAAGAAAGCTAATTGAATCAAATGTAAGTCAAACACATTCAAACAAAGCTAATTGAATCAAATGTAAGTCAAACACATTCAAAGAGAGCTCTCAAATGCATTCAACAAAGCTAATTGAATCAAACGAAAGTCAAAAACATCTAAAAAAATCTAATTAAATCAAATGAAAGTCAAACACATTCAAACAAAGCTATTTGAATAAAATGAAAATTAAATGCATTCTACAAATCTAATGGACTCAAATGAAAGTAAAAAACATCTAAAAATTTCAAATTAAATCAATAAAAGGTCAAACACATTCAAACAAAACTGTTTGAATCAAGTGAAAGTCAAAAGCATTCTATAAAGCTAATTGAATTAAATGAAAGTCAAACACATTCAAAAAGAGCTTTTTGAATCAAATGAAGGTCAAATGCATTTAAGAAAGCTAATTGAATCATATAAAAGTCAAACACATTCAAACAAAGATAATTGAATCAAATGTAAGTCAAACACATTCAAATAGAGCTTTTTGAATCAAATGAAAGTCAAATGCATTCAACAAAGCTAATTGAATCAAACGAAACTAAAAAACATCTAAAAAAATCTAATTAAATCAAATAAAAGTCAAACACATTCAGACAAAGCTATTTGAATCAAATGAAAGTCAAATGCATTATACAAATCTAATTGACTCAAATGAAAGTAAAAAACATCTAAAAAATTCAAATTAAATCAATAAAAGGTCAAACACATTCAAACAAAACTATTTGAATCAAGTGAAAGTCAAATGCATTTTATAATGCTAATTGAAACAATTGAAAGTCAAACACATCCAAACAAAGCTAATTAAATCAAATGAAAGTAAAACACAATCAAACAAGTCTAATTAAATCAAATGAAAGTCAAACACATTCAAACAGAGGTAATTGAATCAAATGTAAGTCAAACATATTCAAAAAGAGCTTTTTGAATCAAATGAAGGTCAAATGCAATCTACAAAGCTAATTAAATCAAATGAAAGTCAAACACATTCAAACAAAACTAATTGAATCAAATGAAAGTCAAAAACATCTAAAAAAACCTAATTAAATCAAATGAAAGTCAAACACATTCAAACAAAGCTATTTGAATCAAATGAAAGTCAAATGCATTCTACAAAGGTTATTGAATCAAATGAAAGTAAAAAACATTCGAACAAAGCCAAATGAATCCAATGAAAGTCAAACACAATCAAACTAAACTATTTGAATCAAATGAAAGTCAAATGCATTTTACAAAGCTAATTGAATCAAATAAAAGTCAAAAACATTCCAACAAAGCCAATTGAATAAAATGAAAGTCAAACACATTCAAACAAACCTAATTGAATCAAATGAAAGTCAAACACATTCAAACAGACCTAATTGAATCAAATGAAAGTCAAACACATTCAAAAGAGCTTTTTGAATCAAATGACGGTCAAAATGCAATATACAAAGCTTATTGAGTCAAATGAAAGTCAAACACATTGAAACAAAGCTAATTGGATCAAATGTAAGTCAAACACATTCAAACAGAGCTTTTTGAATCAATTGAAAGTCAAATGCATTCAACAAAGTTAATTGAATCAAATGAAAGTAAAAAAAACATCTAAAAAAACCTAATTAAATCAAATGAAAGTCAAACACATTCAAACAAAGCTATTTAAATCAAATAAAAGTCAAATGCTTTCTACAAAGCTAATTGAATCAAATGAAAGTCAAAAACATTCCATCAAAGCCACTTGAATAAAATGAAAGTCAAACACATTCAAACAAACCTAATTGAATCAAATGAAAGTCAAACACATTCAAACAAATCTAATTGAATCAAATAAAATTCAAACACTATCAAACAAAGCTGATTAGATCAAATGTAAGTCAAACACATTCAAACAGAGCTTTTTGATCAAATGAAAGTCAAATGCATTCAACAAAGCTAATTGAATCAAACGAAAGTCAAAAACTTCTAAAAAAAATTTAATTAAATCAAATGAAAGTCAAACACATTCAGACAAAGCTATTTGATTCAAATGAAATTCAAATGCATTCTACAAATCTAATTGAATCAAATGAAAGTAAAAACATCTAAAAAATTCAAATTAAATCAATAAAAGGTCAAACACATTCTAACGAAACTATTTGAATCAAATGAAAGTCAAAGGCAAATCTATAAAGCTAATTGAATCAAATGAAAGTCAAACACATTCAAACAAAGCTAATTGAATCAAATGAAAGTCAAACACATTCAAACAAAGCTAATTGAATCAAATGAAAGTAAAACACATTCAAACAAACCTAATTGAATCAAATGAAAGTCAAACACATTCAAACAGACCTAATTGAATCAAATGAAAGTCAAACACATTCAAAAGAGCTTTTTGAATCAAATGACGGTCAAATGCAATATACAAAGCTTATTGAGTCAAATGAAAGTCAAACACATTGAAACAAAGCTAATTGGATCAAATGTAAGTCAAACACATTCAAACAGAGCTTTTTGAATCAATTGAAAGTCAAATGCATTCAACAAAGTTAATTGAATCAAATGAAAGTAAAAAAACATCTAAAAAAACCTAATTAAATCAAATGAAAGTCAAACACATTCAAACAAAGCTATTTAAATCAAATAAAAGTCAAATGCTTTCTACAAAGCTAATTGAATCAAATGAAAGTCAAAAACATTCCATCAAAGCCACTTGAATAAAATGAAAGTCAAACACATTCAAACAAACCTAATTGAATCAAATGAAAGTCAAAACACATTCAAACAAATCTAATTGAATCAAATAAAATTCAAACACTATCAAACAAAGCTGATTAGATCAAATGTAAGTCAAACACATTCAAACAGAGCTTTTTGAATCAAATGAAAGTCAAATGCATTCAACAAAGCTAATTGAATCAAACGAAAGTCAAAAACTTCTAAAAAAATTTAATTAAATCAAATGAAAGTCAAACACATTCAGACAAAGCTATTTGATTCAAATGAAATTCAAATGCATTCTACAAATCTAATTGAATCAAATGAAAGAAAAAAACATCTAAATAATTCAAATTAAATCAATAAAAGGTCAAACACATTCAAACAAAACTATTTGAATCAAATGAAAGTCAAAAGCATTCTATAAAGCTAATTGAATCAAATGAAAGTCAAACACATTCAAACAAAGCTAATTGAATCAAATGAAAGTAAAACACATTCAAACAAACCTAATTGAATCAAATGAAAGTCAAAGATATTCAAACAGAGCTAATTGAATCAAATGAAACTCAAACACATCCAAACAAAGCTAATTGAATCAAATGTAAGTCAAACACATTCAAACAGAGCTTTTTGAATCAAATGAAAGTCAAATGCATTCAACAAAGCTAATTGAATCAAATGAAAGTCAAACACATTCAAACACAGCAATTTGAATCAGATGAAAGTCAAATGCTTTCTACAAAGCTAATTGAATCAAATGAAAGTCAAAAACATTCCAACAAAGCCAACTGAATCAAATGAAAGTCAAACACATTCAAACAAACCTAATTGAATCATATGAAAGGCAAACACATTCAAACAAAGCTAATTGAATCAAATGAAAGTGAAACACATTCAAACAAAATTGATTAGATCAAATGAAAGTCAAACACATTCAAACAGAGCTTTTTGAATCAAATTTATGTCAAATGCATTTAACAAAGCTAATTGAATCAAACAAAAGTAAAAAACATCTAAAAAAATCAAATTAAATCAAATGACAGTCAAACACATTCAGACAAAGCTATTTGAATCAAATGAAATTCAAATGCATTCTACAAATCTAATTGAATCAAATGAAAGTAAAAAAACATTTGAACAAAGCCAATTGAATCAAATGAAAGTCAAACACATTCAAACAAACCTATCTGAATCATATGAAAGTCAAACACATTCAAACAGTGCTAATTGAATAAAATGAAAGTCAAATACATTGAAAAAGAGCTTTTTGAATAAAATGAAGGTCAAATGCATTTAAGAAAGCTAATTGAATCAAATGAAAGTCAAACACATTTAAACAAAGCTAATTGAATCAAATGTAAGTCAAACACATTCAAATAGAGCTTTTTGAATTAAATGAAATTCAAATACATTCAACAAATCTAATTGAATCAAATGAAAGTCAAAAACATCTAAAAAAACCTAATTAAATCAAATGAAAGTCAAACACATTCAAACAAAGCTATTTGTATCAAATGAAAGTCAAATGCATTCTACAAAGCTAATTGAATCAAATGAAAGTCAAACACATTTAAACAAAGCTAATTGAATCAAATGAAAGTCAAACACATTTAAACAAAGCTAATTGAATCAAATGTAAGTCAAACACATTCAAACAGAGCTTTTTAAATCAAATGAAAGTCAAATGCATTTAACAAAGCTAATGAATAAAATGAAAGTCGAAAATATCTAAAAAAACCTTATTAAATCAAATGAAAGTCAAACACATTCAAACAACACTATTTGAATCGAATGAAAGTCAAATGCATTCTACAAAGCTAATTGAATCAAATTGAAGTAAAAAACATTCGAACAAAGCCAAATGAATCCAATGAAAGTCAAACACATTCTAACAAAACTTTTTGAATCAAATGAAAGTCAAATGCATTCAACAAAGCTAATTGAATCAAATGAAAGTCAAAAACATGTAAAAAAATCTAATTAAATCAAATGAAAGTCAAACACAATAAAAAAAAGCTAATAAAATCGAATGAAAGTCAAACACATTCAAACAAAGCTATTTGAATTAAATGAAAGTCAAATGCAATCTACAAAGCTAATTGAATCAAATGAAAGTTAAATGCATTCAAACAAACCTAATAGAATCAAATGAAAGACGAACACATTCAAACAGAGCTAATTGAATCAAATGAAAGTCAAATGCATTCTATAAAACTAATTGAATCAAATGAAAGTCAAACACATTTAAACAAAGCTAATTGAATCAAATTATAGTAAAACACATTCAAACAAACCTAATAGAATCTAATGAAAGTCAAACACATTCAAACAGAGCTAATTGAATCAAATGAAAGTCAAACACATTCAAACACAGCTATTTGAATCAATTGAAAGTCAAATGCTCTCTACAAAGCTAATTGAATCAAATGAAAGTCAAACACATTCAAACAAAGCGAATTGAATCAAATGTAAGTCAAATACATTCAAACAAAGCTTTTTGAATCAAATGAAAGTCAAATGCATTCAACAAAGCTCATTTAATCAAATATAAGTCAAAAACAACTAAAAAAATCTAATTAAATCAAATGAAAGTCAAACACATTCAGACAAAGCTATTTGAATCAAAAGAAAGTCAAATGCATTCTACAAATCTAATTGAATCAAATGAAAGTAAAAAACATTTTGAACAAAGCCAATTGAATCGAATGAAAGTCAAACACATTCAAACAAACCTAATTGAATCAAATGAAAGTCGAAACACATTCAAACAAAGCTAATTGAATCAAATGAAAGTAAAACACATTAAAACAAAACCTAATTGAATCAAATGAAAGTCAAACACATTCAAACAGAGCTAATTGAATTAAATGAAAGTCGAACACATTCAAAAAGAGTTTTTTTAATCAAATGAAGGTCAAATGCAATCTGCAAAGCTAATCAAATCAAATGAAAGTCAAACACATTCAAACAAAGCTAATTGAATCAAATGTAAGTCAAATACATTCAAACAAAGCTTTTTGAATCAAATGAAAGTCAAATGCATTCAACAAAAGCTTTTTGAATCAAATGAAAGTAAAAAACATCTAAAAAAAATCTTATTAAATCAAATGAAAGTCAAACACATTCAGACAAAGCTATTTGAATCAAATGAAAGTCAAATGCATTTTACAAATCTAGTTGAATCAAATGAAAGTAAAAAACATTTGAACAAAGCCAATTGAATCAAATGAAAGTCAAACACATTCAAACAAACCTATCTGAATCAAATGAAAGTCAAACACATTCAAACAGTGCTAATTGAATAAAATGAAAGTCAAACACATTTAAAAAGAGCTTTTTGAATCAAATGAAGGTCAAATGCATTTAAGAAAGCTAATTGAATCAAATGTAAGTCAAACACATTCAAACAAAGCTAATTGAATCAAATGTAAGTCAAACACAATCAAAGAGAGCTCTCAAATGCATTCAACAAAGCTAATTGAATCAAACGAAAGTCAAAAACATCTAAAAAAAATCTAATTAAATCAAATGAAAGTCAAACACATTCAAACAAAGCTATTTGAATCAAATGAAAATTAAATGCATTCTACAAATCTAATGGACTCAAATGAAAGTAAAAAACATCTAAAAATTTCAAATTAAATCAATAAAAGGTCAAACACATTCAAACAAAAACTATTGAATCAAGTGAAAGTCAAAAGCATTCTATAAAGCTAATTGAATTAAATGAAAGTCAAACACATTCAAAAAGAGCTTTTTGAATCAAATGAAGGTCAAATGCTTTTAAGAAAGCTAATTGAATCATATGAAAGTCAAACACATTCAACAGAGCTTTTTGAATCAAATAAAACTCAAATGTCAACAAAGCAATTGAATCAAAGAAAGTCAAAAACATCTAAAAAAACTAATAAATCAAATGAAAGTCGAACACATTCAGACAAAGCTATTTGAATCAAATGAAAATCAAATGCATTCTACAAATCTAATTGACTCAAATGAAGGTAAAAAACATCTAAAAAATTCAAATTAAATCAATAAAAGGTCAAACACATTCAAACAAAACTATTTAAATCAAGTGAAAGTCAAAAGCATTCTATAAAGCTAATTGAATTAAATGAAAGTCAAACACATTCAAAAAGAGCTTTTTGAATCAAATGAAGGTCAAATGCATTTAAGAAAGCTAATTGAATCATATGAAAGTCAAACACATTCAAACAAAGCTAATTGAATCAAATGTAAGTCAAACACATTCAAATAGAGCTTTTTGAATCAAATGAAAGTCAAATGCATTCAACAAAGCTAATTGAATCAAACGAAACTAAAAAACATCTAAAAAAATCTAATTAAATCAAATAAAAGTCAAACACATTCAGACAAAGCTATTTGAATCAAATGAAAGTCAAATGCATTATACAAATCTAATTGACTCAAATGAAAGTAAAAAACATCTAAAAAATTCAAATTAAATCAATAAAAGGTCAAACACATTCAAACAAAAACTATTTGAATCAAGTGAAAGTCAAATGCATTTTATAATGCTAATTGAAACAATTGAAAGTCAAACACATCCAAACAAAGCTAATTAAATCAAATGAAAGTAAAACACAATCAAACAAGTCTAATTAAATCAAATGAAAGTCAAACACATTCAAACAGAGGTAATTGAATCAAATGTAAGTCAAACATATTCAAAAAAGAGCTTTTTGAATCAAATGAAGGTCAAATGCAATCTACAAAGCTAATTAAATCAAATGAAAGTCAAAACACATTCAAACAAAACTAATTGAATCAAATGAAAGTCAAAAACATCTAAAAAACCTAATTAAATCAAATGAAAGTCAAACACATTCAAACAAAGCTATTTGAATCAAATGAAAGTCAAATGCATTCTACAAAGGTTATTGAATCAAATGAAAGTAAAAAACATTCGAACAAAGCCAAATGAATCCAATGAAAGTCAAACACAATCAAACTAAACTATTTGAATCAAATGAAAGTCAAATGCATTCTACAAAGCTAATTGAATCAAATAAAAGTCAAAAAACATTCCAACAAAGCCAATTGAATAAAATGAAAGTCAAACACATTCAAACAAACTAATTGAATCAAATGAAAGTCAAACACATTCAAACAGACCTAATTGAATCAAATGAAAGTCAAACACATTCAAAAGAGCTTTTTGAATCAAAATGACGGTCAAATGCAATATACAAAGCTTATTGAGTCAAATGAAAGTCAAACACATTGAAACAAAGCTAATTAGATCAAATGTAAGTCAAACACATTCAAACAGAGCTTTTTGAATCAATTGAAAGTCAAATGCATTCAACAAAGTTAATTGAATCAAATGAAAGTAAAAAAACATCTAAAAAAACCTAATTAAATCAAATGAAAGTCAAACACATTTCAAACAAAGCTATTTAAATCAAATAAAAGTCAAATGCTTTCTACAAAGCTAATTGAATCAAATGAAAGTCTAAAACATTCCATCAAAGCCACTTGAATAAAATGAAAGTCAAACACATTCAAACAAACCTAATTGAATCAATGAAAGTCAAACACATTCAAACAAATCTAATTGAATCAAATAAAATTCAAACACTATCTAACAAGCTGATTAGATCAAATGTAAGTCAAACACATTTCAAACAGAGCTTTTTGAATCAAATGAAAGTCAAAAGCATTCAACAAAGCTAATTGAATTAAACGAAAGTCAAAAACTTCTAAAAAAATTTAATTAAATCAAATGAAAGTCAAACACATTCAGACAAAGCTATTTGATTCAAATGAAATTCAAATGCATTCTACAAATCTAATTGAATCAAATGAAAGAAAAAAACATCTAAATAATTCAAATTAAATCAATAAAAGGTCAAACACATTCAAACAAAAACTATTTGAATCAAATGAAAGTCAAAAGCATTCTATAAAGCTAATTGAATCAAATGAAAGTCAAACACATTCAAACAAAGCTAATTGAATCAAATGAAAGTAAAACACATTCAAACAAACCTAATTGAATCAAATGAAAGTCAAAGATATTCAAACAGAGCTAATTGAATCAAATGAAAGTCAAACACATCCAAACAAAGCTAATTGAATCAAATGTAAGTCAAACACATTCAAACAGAGCTTTTTGAATCAAATGAAAGTCAAATGCATTCAACAAAGCTAATTGAATCAAATGAAAGTCAATCACATTTTTGAATCAATGAAAGTCAAATATCTACAAAGTTAATTGAATCAAATGAAAGTCAAAAACATTCAACAAAGCCAATTGAATCAAATGAAAGTCAAACACATTCAAACAAACCTAATTGAATCAAATGAAAGTGCTAATTGAATCAAATGAAAGTCACATTCAAACAAAATTCAAATGAAAGTCAAACACATTCAAACAGAGCTTTTTGAATCAAAGTCAAATGCATTTAACAAAGCTAATTAATCAAACAAAAGTAAAAAACATCTAAAAAAATCAAATTAAATCAAATGTCAAACACATTCAGACAAAGCTATTTGAATCAAATGAAATTCAAATGCATTCTACAAATCTAATTGAATCAAATGAAAGTAAAAAACATTTGAACAAAGCCAATTGAATCAAATGAAAGTCAAACACATTCAAACAAACCTATCTGAATCAATGAAAGTCAAACACATTCAAACAGTGCTAATTGAATAAAATGAAAGTCAAATACATTGAAAAAGAGCTTTTTGAATAAAATGAAGGTCAAATGCATTTAAGAAAGCTAATAGAATCAAATGAAAGTCAAACACATTTAAACAAAGCTAATTGAATCAAATGTAAGTCAAACACATTCAAATAGAGCTTTTTGAATCAAATGAAAGTCAAATACATTCAACAAATCTAATTGAATCAAATGAAAGTCAAAAACATCTAAAAAAACCTAATTAAATCAAATGAAAGTCAAACACATTCAAACAAAGCTATTTGTATCAAATGAAAGTCAAATGCATTCTACAAAGCTAATAAATCAAATGAAAGTCAAACACATTCAAACAAAGCTAATTGAATCAAATGTAAGTCAAACAAATTCAAACAGAGCTTTTTGAATCAAATAAAACTCAAATGCATTCAACAAAGCTAATTGAATCAAACGAAAGTCAAAAACATCTAAAAAAATCTAATTAAATCAAATGAAAGTCAAACACATTCAGACAAAGCTATTTGAATCAAATGAAAATCAAATGCATTCTACAAATCTAATTGACTCAAATGAAGGTAAAAAACATCTAAAAAATTCAAATTAAATCAATAAAAGGTCAAACACATTCAAACAAAACTATTTGAATCAAGTGAAAGTCAAAGCATTCTATAAAGCTAATTGAATTAAATGAAAGTCAAACACATTCAAAAAGAGCTTTTTGAATCAAATGAAGGTCAAATGCATTTAAGAAAGCTAATTGAATCATATGAAAGTCAAAGATATTCAAAGAGCTAATTGAATCAAATGAAAGTCAAACACATTCAAACAAAGCTAATTGAATCAAATGTAAGTCAAACACATTCAAACAGAGCTTTTTGAATCAAATGAAAGTCAAATGCATTCAACAAAGCTAATTGAATCAAACGAAAGTCAAAAACATCTAAAAAAATCTAATTAAATCAAATGAAAGTCAAACACATTCAAAAAGCTTTTTGAATCAAATGAAGGTAAAACACATTCAAACAAAGCTAATTGAATCAAATGAAAGTAAAACACATTCAAACAAACCTAATTGAATCAAATGAAAGTCAAAGACATTCAAACAGAGCTAATTGAATCAAATGAATGTCAAACACATTCAAACAAAGCTAATTGAATCAAATGTAAGTTAAACACATTCAAATAGAGCTTTTTGAATCAATGAAAGTCAAATACATTCAACAAATCTAATAGAATCAAATGAAAGTCAAATGCATTCAACAAAGCTAATTGAATCAAACGAAAGTCAAAAACATCTAAAAAAATCTAATTAAATTAAATGAAAGTCAAACACATTCAGACAAAGCTATTTGAATCAAATGAAATTCAAATGCATTCTACAAATCTAATTGAATCAAATTGAAAGTAAAACATCTAAAAATTCAAATTAAATCAATAAAAGGTCAAACACATTCAACCAAAACTATTTGAATCAAATGAAAGTCAAAAGCATTCTATAAAGCTAATTGAATCAAATGAAAGTCAAACACTTTCAAACAAAGCTAATTGAATCAAATGAAAGTCAAAAACATCTAAAAAACCTAATTAAATCAAATGAAAGTCAAACACATTCAAACAAAGCTATTTGAATCAAATGAAAGTCAAATGCATTCTACAAAGCTAATTAAATCAAATGGAATTAAAAAACATTCGAACAAAGCCAAATGAATCCAATGAAAGTCAAACACATTCTAACAAAGCTTTTTGAATCAAATGAAAGTCAAATGCATTCAACAAAGCTTATTGAATCAAATGAAAGTCAAAAACTTGTAAAAAAATCTAATCAAATCAAATGAAAGTCAAACACAATAAAAAAAGCTAATTAAATCAAATGAAAGTCAAACACATTCAAACAAAGCTAGTTTGAATAAAATGAAAGTCAAATGCAATCTACAAAGCTAATTGAATCAAATGAAAGTGAAACGCATTCAAACAAACCTAATAGTATCAAATGAAAGACGAACACATTCAAACAAAGCTAATTGAATCAAATGAAAGTCAAATACATTCAACAAATCTAATTGAATCAAATGAAAGTCAAAAACATCTAAAAAAACCTAATTAAATCAAAGAAAGTCAAACACATTCAAACAAAGCTATTTGTATCAAATGAAAGTCAAATGCATTCTACAAAGCTAATTGAATCAAACAAAAGTCAAAAACATCTAAAAAAATCAAATTAAATCAAATGACAGTCAAACACATTCAGACAAAGCTATTTGAATCAAATGAAATTCAAATGCATTCTAAATCTAATTGAATCAAATGAAAGTAAAAAACATTGGAACAAAGCCAATTGAATCAAATGAAAGTCAAACACATTCAAACAAACCTATCTGAATCAAATGAAAGTCAAACACATTCAAACAAAGCTAATTGAATCAAATGAAAGTAAAACACATTCAAACAAACCTAATTGAATCAAATGAAAGTCAAAGACATTCAAACAGAGCTAATTGAATCAAAGAAAGTCAAACACATTCAAACAAAGCTAATTGAATCAAATGTAAGTCAAACACATTCAAATAGAGCTTTTTGAATCAAATGAAAGTCAAATACATTCAACAAATCTAATTGAATCAAATGAAAGTCAAAAACGTCTAAAAAACCTAATTAATTCAAATGAAAGTCAAACACATTCAAACAAAGCTATTTGTATCAAATGAAAGTCAAATGCATTCTACAAAGCTAATTGAATCAAATGAAAGTCAAACACATTAAACAAAGCTAATTGAATCAAATGTAAGTCAAACAAATTCAAACAGAGCTTTTTGAATCAAATAAATCTCAAATGCATTCAACAAAGCTAATTGAATCAAACGAAAGTCAAAAACATCTAAAAAATCTAATTAAATCAAATGAAAGTCAAACACATTCAGACAAAGCTATTTGAATCAAAAGAAATCAAATGCATTCTACAAATCTAATTGACTCAATTAAGGTAAAACATCTAAAAAATTAAAATTAAATCAATAAAAGGTCAAACACATTCAAACAAACTATTTGAATCAAGTGAAAGTCAAAAGCATTCTATAAAGCTAATTGAATTAAATGAAAGTCAAACACATTCAAAAAGAGCTTTTTGAATCAAATGAAGGTAAAACACATTCAAACAAAGCTAATTGAATCAAATGAAAGTAAAACACATTCAAAAACCTAATTGAAAGAAAGTCAAAGACATTCAAACCTAATTGAATCAAATGAAAGTCAAACATTCAAACAAAGCTAATTGAATCAAATGAAGTCAAACACATTCAAACAGAGCTTTTTGAATCAAATGAAAGTCAAATGCATTCAACAAAGCTAATTGAATCAAATGAAAGTCAAACACATTCAAACACAGCTATTTGAATCAAATGAAAGTCAAATGCTATCTACAAAGCTAATTGAATCACATGAAAGTCAAAAACATTCCAACAAAGCCAATTGAATCAAATGAAAGTCAAACACATTCAAACAAACCTAATTGAATCAAATGCATTCAACAAAGCTAATTGAATCAAACGAAAGTCAAAAACATCTAAAAAAATCTAATTAAATCAAATGAAAGTCAAACACATTCAGACAAAGCTATTTGAATCAAATGAAAGTCAAATGCGTTCTACAAATCTAATTGAATCAAATGAAAGTAAAAAACATTTGAACAAAGCCAATTGAATCAAATGAAAGTCAAACACATTCAAACAGTGCTAATTGAATAAAATGAAAGTCAAACACATTTAAAAGAGCTTTTTGAATCAAATAAAGGTCAAATGCATTTAAGAAAACTAATTGAATCAAATGAAAGTCAAACACATTCAAACAAAGCTAATTGAATCAAATGAAAGTCAAACACATTCAAACACAGCTATTTGTATCAAATGAAAGTCAAATGCATTCTACAAAGCTAATTGAATCAAATGAAAGTCAAACACATTCAAACAAAAGCTAATTGAATCAAATGTAAGTCAAAATTCAAACAGAGCTTTTTGAATCAAATAAAACTCAAATGCATTCAACAAAGCTAATTGAATCAAACGAAAGTCAAAAACATCTAAAAAAATCTAATAAATCAAATGAAAGTCAAACATTCAAAAGAATCAAATGAAAAACACATTCAAACATAGCTAATTGAATCAAATGAAAGTAAAACACATTCAAACAACCTAATTGAATCAAAAGAAAGTCAAACATTCAAAAGCTAATTGAATCAAATGAAAGTCAAACACATTCAACAAAGCTAATTGAATCAAATGTAAGTAAACACATTCAAATAGAGCTTTTTTGCATCAAATGAAGGTCAAATGCATTTAAGAAAGCTAATTGAATCATATGAAAGTCAAAGATATTCAAACAGAGTAATTGAATCAAATGAAAGTCAAACATTCAAACAAAGCTAATTGAATCAAATGTAAGTCAAACACATTCAAATAGAGCTTTTTGAATCAAATGAAAGTCAAATGCATTTAACAAAGCTAATTGAATGAAATGAAAGTCAAAAATATCTAAAAAAACCTATTTAAATCAAATGAAAGTCAAACACATTCAAACAAAGCTATTTGAATCGAATGAAGTCAAATGCATTCTACAAAGCTAATTGAATCAAATGGAAGTAAAAAACATTCGAAAGCCAAATGAATCAATGAAAGTCAAAAACATTCTAACAAAGCTTTTTGAATCAAATGTAAGTCAAATGCATTCAACAAAGCTAATTGAATCAAATGAAAGTCAAAAACATGTAAAAAAATCTAATTAAATCAAATGAAAGTCAAACATAATAAATAAAAGCTAATTAAATCGAATGAAAGTCAAACACATTCAAACTAAGCTATTTAAATTAAATGAAAGTCAAATGCAATCTACAAAGCTAATTGAATCAAATGAAAGTTAAATGCATTCAAACAATCCTAATAGAATAAAATGAAAGACGAACACATTCAAACAGAGCTAATTGAATCAAATGAAAGTCAAATGCATTCTATAAAACTAATTAAATCAAATGAAAGTCAAACACATTTAAACAAAGATAATTGAATCAAATTATAGTAAAACACATTCAAATAAACCTAATAGAATCTAATGAAAGTTAAACACATTCAAACAGAGCTAATTGATCCAATTGAAAGTCAAACACATTCAAACAAAGCTTTTTGAATCAAATGATAGTCAAATGCATTTTTCAAAGGTAATTGAATCAAATGAAAGTCAAACACATTCAAACGAAAACTTTTCGAATCAAATGAAAGTCAAATGCATTCTTCAAAGCTAATTGAATAGAATGAAAGTCAAACACATTCAAACACAGCTATATGAATCAATTGAAAGTCAAATGCTTTCTACAAAGCTAATTGAATCAAATGAAAGTCAAACACATTCAAACAAAGCTAATTGAATCAAATGTAAGTCAAATACATTCAAACAAAGTTTTTTGAATCAAATGAAAGTCAAATGCATTCAGCAAAGCTCATTGAATCAAATGAAAGTAAAAAACAACTAAAAAAATCTAATTAAATCAAATGAAAGTCAAACACATTCAGACAAAGCTATTTGAATCAAATGAAAGTCAAATGCATTCTACAAATCTAATTGAATCAAATGAAAGTAAAAAACATTTGAACAAAGCCAATTGAATGAAATGAAAGTCAAACACATTCAAACAAACCTGATTGAATCAAATGAAAGTCAAACACATTCAAACAAAGCTAATTGAATCAAATGAAAGTAAAAACAAATTAAAACAAAACCTAATTGAATCAAATGAAAGTCAAACACATTCAAACAGCGCTAATTGAATCAAATGAAAGTCAAACACATTCAAAAAGAGTTTTTAGAATCAAATGAAGGTCAAATGCAATCTGCAAAGCTAATCAAATCAAATGAAAGTCAAATACATTCAAACAAAGCTTTTTGAATCAAATGAAAGTCAAATGCATTAAAACAAAGCTTATTGAATCAAATGAAAGTCAAAAAACATCTAAAAAAAATCTTATTAAATCAAATGAAAGTCAAACACATTCAGACAAAGCTATTTGAATCAAATGAAAGTCAAATGCATTCTACAAATCTAATTGAATCAAATGAAAGTAAAAAAACATTTGAACAAAAGCCAATTGAATCAAATGAAAGTCAAACACATTCAAACAAACCTATCTGAATCAAATGAAAGTCAAACACATTCAAACAGTGCTAATTGAATAAAATAAAAGTCAAACACATTTAAAAAGAGCTTTTTGAATCAAATGAAGGTCAAATGCATTTAAGAAAGCTAATTGAATCAAATGAAAGTCAAACACATTCAAAACAAAGCTAATTGAATCAAATGTAAGTCAAACACATTCAAACAGAGCTCTCAAATGCATTCAACAAAGCTAATTGAATCAAACGAAAGTAAAAAAACATCTAAAAAAATCTAATTAAATCAAATGAAAGTCAAACACATTCAAACAAAGCTATTTGAATCAAATGAAAATCAAATGCATTCTACAAATCTAATTGACTCAAATGAAAGTAAAAAAACATCTAAAAAATTCAAATTAAATCAATAAAAGGTCAAACACATTCAAACAAAACTATTTAAATCAAGTGAAAGTCAAATGCATTTTATAAAAGCTAATTGAACCAAATGAAAGTCAAAACACATCCAAACAAAGCTAATTGAATCAAATGAAAGTAAAACACAATCAAACAAGTCTAATTAAATCAAATGAAAGTCAAACACATTCAAACAGAGGTAATTGAATCAAATGAAAGTCAAACACATTCAAAAAGAGCTTTTTGAATCAAATGAAGGTCAAATGCAATCTACAAAGCTAATTAAATCAAATGAAAGTCAAACACATTCAAACAAAAACTAATTGAATCAAATGAAAGTCAAAAACATCTAAAAAAACCTAATTAAATCAAATAAAAGTCAAACACATTCAAACAAAGCTATTTGAATCAAATGAAAGTCAAATGCATTCTACAAAGGTTATTGAATCAAATGAAAGTAAAAAAACATTCGAACAAAGCCAAATGAATCCAATGAAAGTCAAAACACAATCAAACTAAACTATTTGAATCAAATGAAAGTCAAATGCATTCTACAAAGCTAATTGAATCAAATGAAAGTCAAAAACATTCCAACAAAGCGAATTGAATCAAATGAAAGTCAAACACATTTAAACAAACCTACTTGAATCAAATGAAAGTCAAACACATTCAAACAGACCTAATTGAATCAAATGAAAGTGAAACACATTCGAAAGAGCTTTTTGAATCAAATGATGGTCAAATGCAATATACAAAGTTTATTGAATCAAATGAAAGTCAAACACATTGAAACAAAGCTAATTGGATCAAATGTAAGTCAAACACATTCAAACAGAGCTTTTTGAATCAATTGAAAGTCAAATGCATTCAACAAAGCTAATTGAATCAAATGAAAGTAAAAAACATCTAAAAAAACTTAATTAAATCAAATGAAAGTCAAACACATTCAAACAAAGCTATTTAAATCAAATAAAAGTCAAATGCTTTCTACAAAGCTAATTGAATCAAATGAAAGTAAAAAACATTCCAACAAAGCCAATTGAACAAAATGAAAGTCAAACACATTCAAACAAACCTAATAGAATCAAATGAAAGTCAAACACATTCAAACAAAGCTAATTGAATCAAATGTAAGTCAAATACATTCAAACAAAGCTTTTTGAATCAAATGAAAGTCAAATGCATTCAACAAAGCTCATTGAATCAAATGAAAGTAAAAAACAACTAAAAAAATCTAATTAAATCAAATGAAAGTAAAACACATTCAGACAAAGCTATTTGAATCAAATGAAAGTCAAATGCATTCTACAAATCTAATTGAATCAAATGAAAGTAAAAAACATTTGAACAAAGCCAATTGAATCAAATGAAAGTCAAACACATTCAAACAAACCTAATTGAATCAAATGAAAGTCAAACACATTCAAACAAAGCTAATTGAATCAAATGAAAGTAAAAACACATTAAAACAAACCTAATTGAATCAAATGAAAGTCAAACACATTCAAAAAGAGTTTTTTGAATCAAATGAAGGACAAATGCAATCTGCAAAGCTAATCAAATCAAATGAAAGTCAAACACATTCAAACAAAGCTTATTGAATCAAATGTAAATCAAATACATTCAAACAAAGCTTTTTGAATCAAATGAAAGACAAATGCATTCAACAAAGCTTATTGAATCAAATGAAAGTCAAAAACATCTAAAAAAAATCTTATTAAATCAAATGAAAGTCAAACACATTCAGACAAAGCTATTTGAATCAAATGAAAGTCAAATGCATTTTACAAATCTAATTGAAGCAAATGAAAGTAAAAAACATTTGAACAAAGCCAATTGAATCAAATGAAAGTCAAACACATTAAAACAAACCTAATTGAATCAAATGAAAGTCAAAACACATTCAAACAGTGCTAATTGAATAAAATGAAAGTCAAACACATTTAAAAAGAGCTTTTTGAATCAAATGAAGGTCAAATGCATTTAAGAAAGCTAATTGAATCAAATGAAAGTCAAACACATTCAAACAAAGCTAATTGAATCAAATGTAAGTCAAACACATTCAAACAGAGCTCTCTAATGCATTCAACAAAGCTAATTGAATCAAACGAAAGTAAAAAACATCTAAAAAAATCTAATTAAATCAAATGAAGTCAAACACATTCAAACAAAGCTATTTGAATCAAATGAAAATCAAATGCATTCTACAAATCTAATTGACTCAAATGAAAGTAAAAAACATCTAAAAAATTCAAATTAAATCAATAAAAGGTCAAACACATTCAAACAAAACTATTTGAATCAAGTGAAAGTCAAAAGCATTCTATAAAGCTAATTGAATTAAATGAAAGTCAAACACATTCAAAAAGAGCTTTTTGAATCAAATGAAGGTCAAATGCATTTAAGAAAGCTAATTGAATCATATAAAAGTCAAACACATTCAAAGAAAGCTAATTGAATCAAATGTAAGTCAAATACATTCAAACAGAGCTTTTTGAATCAAATGAAAGTCAAATGCATTCAACAAAGCTAATTGAATCAAACGAAAGTCAAAAACATCTAAAAAAATCTAATTAAATCAAATGAAAGTCAAACACATTCAGACAAAGCTATTTGAATCAAATGAAAGTCAAATGCATTCTACAAATCTAATTGACTCAAATGAAAGTAAAAAACATCTAAAAAATTCAAATTAAATCAATAAAAGGTCAAACACATTCAAACAAAACTATTTGAATCAAGTGAAAGTGAAATGCATTTTATAAAGCTAATTGAATCAAATGAAAGTCAAACACATCCAAACAAAGCTAATTGAATCAAATGAAAGTAAAACACAATCAAACAAGTCTAATTAAATCAAATGAATGTCAAACACATTCAAACAGAGGTAATTGAATCAAATGAAAGTCAAACACATTCAAAAAGAGCTTTTTGAATCAAATGAAGGTCAAATGCAATCTACAAAGCTAATTGAATCAAATGAAAGTCAAACACATTCAAACAAAACTAATTGAATCAAATGAAAGTCAAAAAACATCTAAAAAAACCTAATTAAATCAAATGAAAGTCAAACACATTCAAACAAAGCTATTTGAAACAAATGAAAGTCAAATGCATTCTACAAAGGTTATTGAATCAAATGAAAGTAAAAAACATTCGAACAAAGCCAAATGAATCCAATGAAAGTCAAACACAATCAAACTAAACTATTTGAATCAAACGAAAGTCAAATGCATTCTACAAAGCTAATTGAATCAAATGAAAGTCAAAAACATTCCAACAAAGCCAATTGAATCAAATGAAAGTCAAACACATTCAAACAAACCTAATTGAATCAAATGAAAGTTAAACACATTCAAATAGACCTAATTGAATCAAATGAAAGTCAAACACATTCAAAAGAGCTTTATGAATCAAATGACGGTCAAATGCAATATACAAAGCTTATTGAATCAAATGAAAGTCAAACACATTGAAACAAAACTAATTGGATCAAATGTAAGTCAAACACATTCAAACAGAGCTTTTTGAATCAATTGAAAGTCAAATGCATTCAACAAAGCTAATTGAATCAAATGAAAGTAAAAAACATCTAAAAAAACTTAATTAAATCAAATGAAAGTCAAACACATTTCAAACAAAGCTATTTAAATCAAATAAAAGTCAAATGCTTTCTATAAAGCTAATTGAATAAAATGAAAGTCAAAAACATTCCAACAAAAGCCAATTGAACAAAATGAAAGTTAAACACATTCAAACAAACCTAATTGAATCAAATGAAAGTCAAACACATTCAAACAAAGCTAATTGAATCAAATGTAAGTCAAATACATTCAAACAAAGCTTTTTGAATCAAATGAAAGTCAAATGCATTCAACAAAGCTCATTGAATCAAATGAAAGTAAAAAACAACTAAAAAAAACTTAATTAAATCAAATGAAAGTCAAACACATTCAAACAAAGCTATTTAAATCAAATAAAAGTCAAATGCTTTCTATAAAGCTAATTGAATCAAATGAAAGTCAAAAACATTCCAACAAAGCCAATTGAACAAAATGAAAGTTAAACACATTCAAACAAACCTAATTGAATCAAATGAAAGTCAAACACATTCAAACAAAGCTAATTGAATCAAATGTAAGTCAAACACATTCAAACAGAGCTTTTTGAATCAATTGAAAGTCAAATGCATTCAACAAAGCTAATTGAATCAAATGAAAGTAAAAAAACATCTAAAAAAACTTAATTAAATCAAATGAAAGTCAAACACATTCAAACAAAGCTATTTAAATCAAATAAAAGTCAAATGCTTTCTATAAAGCTAATTGAATCAAATGAAAGTCAAAAAACATTCCAACAAAGCCAATTGAACAAAATGAAAGTTAAACACATTCAAACAAACCTAATTGAATCAAATGAAAGTCAAACACATTGAAACAAAACTAATTGGATCAAATGTAAGTAAAACACATTCAAACAGAGCTTTTTGAATCAATTGAAAGTCAAATGCATTCAACAAAGCTAATTGAATCAAATGAAAGTAAAAAAACATCTAAAAAAAACTTAATTAAATCAAATGAAAGTCAAACACATTCAAACAAAGCTATTTAAATCAAATAAAAGTCAAATGCTTTCTATAAAGCTAATTGAATCAAATGAAAGTCAAAAACATTCCAACAAAGCCAATTGAACAAAATGAAAGTTAAACACATTCAAACAAACCTAATTGAATCAAATGAAAGTCAAACACATTCAAACAAAGCTAATTGAATCAAATGTAAGTCAAATACATTCAAACAAAGCTTTTTGAATCAAATGAAAGTCAAATGCATTCAACAAAGCTCATTGAATCAAATGAAAGTAAAAAACAACTAAAAAAATCTAATTAAATCAAATGAAAGTAAAACACATTCAGACAACGCTATTTGAATCAAATGAAAGTCAAATGCATTCTACAAATCTAATTGAATCAAATGAAAGTAAAAAACATTTGAACAAAGCAAATTGAATCAAATGAAAGTCAAACACATTCAAACAAACCTAATTGAATCAAATGAAAGTCAAACACATTCAAACAAAGCTAATTGAATCAAATGAAAGTAAAACACATTAAAACAAACCTAATTGAATCAAATAAAAGTAAAACACATTAAAACAGCGCTAATTGAATCAAATGAAAGTCAAACACATTCAAAAAGAGTTTTTTGAATCAAATAAAGGTCAAATGCAATCTGCAAAGCTAATCAAATCAAATGAAAGTTAAACATTCAAACAAAGCTTATTGAATCAAATGTAAGTCAAATACATTCAAACAAAGGTTATTGAATCAAATGTAAGTCAAATGCCTTTAAATAAAGCTTTTTGAATCAAATGAAAGTCAAATGCTTTCTACAAAGCTAATTGAATCAAATGAAAGTCAAAAACATTCCAACAAAGCCAATTGAACGAAATGAAAAATAAACACATTCAAACAAACCTAATTGAATCAAATGAAAGTCAAACACATTCAAACAAAGCTAATTGAATCAAATGTAAGTCAAATACATTCAAACAAAGCTTTTTGAATCAAATGAAAGTCAAATGCATTCAACAAAGCTCATTGAATCAAATGAAAGTAAAAAACAACTAAAAAATATCTAATTAAATGAAATGAAAGTAAAACACTTTCAGACAACGCTATTTGAATCAAATGAAAGTCAAATGCATTCTACAAATCTAATTGAATCAAATGAAAGTAAAAAACATTTGAACAAAGCAAATTGAATCAAATGAAAGTCAAACACATTCAAACAAACCTAATTGAATCAAATGAAAGTCAAACACATTCAAACAAAGCTAATTGAATCAAATGAAAGTAAAACACATTAAAACAAACCTAATTGAATCAAATGAAAGTAAAAACACATTAAAACAGCGCTAATTGAATCAAATGAAAGTCAAACACATTCAAAAAGAGTTTTTTGAATCAAATGAAGGTCAAATGCAATCTGCAAAGCTAATCAAATCAAATGAAAGTCAAACACATTCAAACAAAGCTTATTGAATCAAATGTAAGTCAAATACATTCAAACAAAGCTTTTTGAATCAAATGAAAGTCAAATGCATTCAACAAAGCTTATTGAATCAAATGAAAGTCAAAAACATCTAAAAAAAATCTTATTAAATCAAATGAAAGTCAAACACATTCAGACAAAGCTATTTGAATCAAATGAAAGTCAAATGCATTTTACAAATCTAATTGAATCAAATGAAAGTAAAAAACATTTGAACAAAGCCAATTGAATCAAATGAAAGTCAAACACATTAAAACAAACCTAATTGAATCAAATGAAAGTCAAACACATTCAAACAGTGCTAATTGAATAAAATGAAAGTCAAACACATTTAAAAAGAGCTTTTTGAATCAAATGAAGGTCAAATGCATTTAAGAAAGCTAATTGAATCAAATGAAAGTCAAACACATTCTAACAAAGCTAATTGAATCAAATGTAAGTCAAACACATTCAAACAGAGCTCTCAAATGCATTCAACAAAGCTAATTGAATCAAACGAAAGTCAAAAAACATCTAAAAAAATCTAATTAAATCAAATGAAAGTCAAACACATTCAAAAAAAGCTAATTAAATCAAATGAAAGTCAAACACATTCAAACAAAGCTATTTGAATCAAATGAAAATCAAATGCATTCTACAAATCTAATTGACTCAAATGAAAGTAAAAAACATCCAAAAAATTCAAATTAAATCAATAAAAGGTCAAACACATTCAAACAAAACTATTTGAATCAAGTGAAAGTCAAAGGCATTCTATAAAGCTAATTGAATTAAATGAAAGTCAAACACATTCAAAAAGAGCTTTTTGAATCAAATGAAGGTCAAATGCATTTAAGAAAGCTAATTGAATCATATGAAAGTCAAACACATTCAAACAAAGCTAATTGAATCAAATGTAAGTCAAATAAATTCAAACAGAGCTTTTTTAATCAAATGAAAGTCAAATGCATTCAACAAAGCTAATTGAATCAAACGAAAGTCAAAAACATCTAAAAAAATCTAATTAAATCAAATGAAAGTCAAACACATTCAGACAAAGCTATTTGAATCAAATGAAAGTCAAATGCATTCTACAAATCTAATTGACTCAAATGAAAGTAAAAAACATCTAAAAAATTCAAATTAAATCAATAAAAGGTCAAACACATTCAAACAAAACTATTTGAATCAAGTGAAAGTCAAATGCATTTTATAAAGCTAATTGAATCAAATGAAAGTCAAACACATCCAAACAAAGCTAATTGAATCAAATGAAAGTAAAACACAATCAAACAAGTCTATTTTAATCAAATGAAAGTCAAACACATTCAAACAGAGGTAATTGAATCAAATGAAAGTCAAACACATTCCAAAAGAGCTTTTTAAATCAAATGAAGGTCAAATGCAATCTACAAAGCTAATTAAATCAAATGAAAGTCAAACACATTCCAACAAAACTAATTGAATCAAATGAAAGTCAAAAACATCTAAAAAAAACCTAATTAAATAAAATGAAAGTCAAACACATTCAAACAAAGCTATTTGAATCAAATGAAAGTCAAATGCATTCTACAAAGGTTATTGAATCAAATGAAAGTAAAAAACATTCGAACAAAGCTAAATGAATCCAATGAAAGTCAAACACAATCAAACTAAAACTATTTGAATCAAATGAAAGTCAAATGCATTCTACAAAGCTAATTGAATCAAATGAAAGTCAAAAACATTCCAACAAAGCCAATTGAATCAAATGAAAGTCAAACACATTCAAACAAACCTAATTGAATCAAATGAAAGTCAAACACATTCAAACAGACCTAATTGAATCAAATGAAAGTCAAACACATTCAAAAGAGCTTTTTGAATCAAATGACGGTCAAATGCAATATACAAAGCTTATTGAATAAAATGAAAGTCAAACACATTGAAACAAAGTTAATTGGATCAAATGTAAGTCAAACACATTCAAACAGAGCTTTTTGAATCAATTGAAAGTCAAATGTATTCAACAAAGCTAATTGAATCAAATGAAAGTAAAAAACATCTAAAAAAAACTTAATTAAATCAAATGAAAGTCAAACACATTCAAACAAAGCTATTTAAATCAAATAAAAGTCAAATGCTTTCTATAAAGCTAATTGAATTAAATGAAAGTAAAAAACATTCCAACAAAGCCAATTGAACAAAATGAAAGTTAAACACATTCAAACAAACCTAATTGAATCAAATGAAAGTCAAACACATTCAAACAAAGCTAATTGAATCAAATGTAAGTCAAATACATTCAAACAAAGCTTTTTAAATCAAATGAAAGTCAAATGCATTCAACAAAGCTCATTGAATCAAATGAAAGAAAAACAACTAAAAAAATCTAATTAAATCAAATGAAAGTAAAACACATTCAGACAATGCTATTTGAATCAAATGAAAGTCAAATGCATTCTACAAATCTAATTGAATCAAATGAAAGTAAAAAAACATTTGAACAAAGCACATTGAATCAAATGAAAGTCAAACACATTCAAGCAAACCTAATTGAATCAAATGAAAGTCAAACACATTCAAACAAAGCTAATTGAATCAAATGAAAGTAAAACACATTAAAACAAACCTAATTCAATCAAATGAAAGTCAATCACATTCAAACAGCGCTAATTTAATCAAATGAAAGTCAAACACATTCAAACAGCGCTAATTGAATCAAATGAAAGTCAAACACATTCAAAAAGAGTTTTTTGAATCAAATGAAGGTCAAATGCAATCTGCAAAGCTAATCAAATTAAATGAAAGTAAAACACATTCAAACAAAGCTTATTGAATCAAATGTAAGTCAAATACATTCAAACAAAGCTTTTTGAATCAAATGAAAGTCAAATGCTTTCTACAAAGCTAATTGAATTCAAATGAAAGTCAAAAACATTCCAACAAAGCCAATTGAACAAAATGAAAGTTAAACACATTCAAACAAACCTAATTGAATCAAATGAAAGTCAAACACATTCAAACAAAGCTAATTGAATCAAATGTAAGTCAAATACATTCAAACAAAGCTTTTTGAATCAAATAAAAGTCAAATGCATTCAACAAAGCTCATTGAATCAAATGAAAGTAAAAAACAACTAAAAAAATCTAATTAAATCAAATGAAAGTAAAACACATTCAGACAAAGCTATTTGAATCAAATGAAAGTCAAATGCATTCTACAAAGGTTATTGAATCAAATGAAAGTAAAAAACATTCGAACAAAGCCAAATGAATCCAATGAAAGTCAAACACAATCAAACTAAACTATTTGAATCAAATGAAAGTCAAATGCATTTTACAAAGCTAATTGAATCAAATGAAAGTCAAAAACATTCCAACAAAGCCAATTGAATCAAATGAAAGTCAAACACATTCAAACAAACCTAATTGAATCAAATGAAAGTCAAACACATTCAAACAGACCTAATTGAATCAACTGAAAGTCAAACACATTCAAAAGAGCTTTTTGAATCAAATGACGGTCAAATGCAATATACAAAGCTTATTGAATCAAATGAAAGTCAAACACATTGAAACAAAGTTAATTGGATCAAATGTAAGTCAAACACATTCAAACAAAGCTTTTTGAATCAATTGAAAGTAAAATGTATTCAACAAAGCTAATTGAATCAAATGAAAGTAAAAAAACATCTAAAAAAACTTAATTAAATCAAATGAAAGTCAAACACATTCAAACAAAGCTATTTAAATCAAATAAAAGTCAAATGCTTTCTATAAAGCTAATTGAATCAAATGAAAGTAAAAAACATTCCAACAAAGCCAATTGAACAAAATGAAAGTTAAACACATTCAAACAAACCTAATTGAATCAAATGAAAGTCAAACACATTCAAACAAAGCTAATTGAATCAAATGTAAGTCAAATACATTCAAACAAAGCTTTTTGAATCAAATGAAAGTAAAAAAAAACTAAAAAAATCTAATTAAATCAAATGAAAGTAAAACACATTCAGACAAAGCTATTTGAATCAAATGAAAGTCAAATGCATTCTACAAATCTAATTGAATCAAATGAAAGTAAAAAACATTTGAACAAAGCCAATTGAATCAAATGAAAGTCAAATACATTCAAACAAAGCTTTTTGAATCAAATGAAAGTCAAATGCATTCAACAAAGCTCATTGAATCAAATGAAAGTAAAAAAAAACTAAAAAAATCTAATTAAATCAAATGAAAGTAAAACACATTCAGACAAAGCTATTTGAATCAAATGAAAGTCAAATGCATTCTACAAATCTAATTGAATCAAATGAAAGTAAAAAACATTTGAACAAAGCCAATTGAATCAAATGAAAGTCAAATACATTCAAACAAACCTAATCGAATCAAATGAAAGTCAAACACATTCAAACAAAGCTAATTGAATCAAATGAAAGTAAAACACATTAAAACAAACCTAATTCAATCAAATGAAAGTCAAACACATTCAAACAGAGGTAATTGAATCAAATGAAAGTCAAACATATTCAAAAAGAGCTTTTTGAATCAAATGAAGGTCAAATGCAATCTACAAAGCTAATTAAATCAAATGAAAGTCAAACACATTCCAACAAAACTAATTGAATCAAATTAAAGTCAAAAACATCTAAAAAAAACCTAATTAAATAAAATGAAAGTCAAACACATTCAAACAAAGCTATTTGAATCAAATGAAAGTCAAATGCATTCTACAAAGGTTATTGAATCAAATAAAAGTAAAAAAACATTCGAAAAAAAGCTAAATGAATCCAATGAAAGTCAAACACAATCAAACTAAACTATTTGAATCAAATGAAAGTCAAATGCATTCTACAAAGCTAATTGAATCAAATGAAAGTCAAAAACATTCCAACAAAGCCAATTGAATCAAATGAAAGTCAAACACATTCAAACAAACCTAATTGAATCAAATGAAAGTCAAACACATTCAAACAGACCTAATTGAATCAAATGAAAGTCAAACACATTCAAAAGAGCTTTTTGAATCAAATGACGGTCAAATGCAATATACAAAGCTTATTGAATCAAATGAAAGTCAAACACATTGAAACAAAGTTAATTGGATCAAATGTAAGTCAAACACATTCAAACAGAGCTTTTTGAATCAGTTGAAAGTCAAATGTATTCAACAAAGCTAATTGAATCAAATAAAAGTAAAAAACATCTAAAAAAACTTAATTAAATCAAATGAAAGTCAAACACATTCAAACAAAGCTATTTAAATCAAATAAAAGTCAAATGCTTTCTATAAAGCTAATTGAATCAAATGAAAGTAAAAAACATTCCAACAAAGCCAATTGAACAAAATGAAAGTTAAACATTTTCAAACAAACCTAATTGAATCAAATGAAAGTCAAACACATTCAAACAAAGCTAATTATGTTGTAGCCAAGCCTAACAACTTGGTTATGGACATTTCGTTGGTTCAAGATGTAGCATCATGTTTTGGTGCTATGTATTCTATCCTTGGGCAGCAAGATATTCAACCCCTTGAATATCTTGTTGTTCTTATTAACTAAGTTTATTTTAGTTCTTTTATGCTTTGAATAACTTGTAAACTTTAGTCTTATTTTAAGTTTGCAAATTAGTTGTGTTTCTTTAGTTCTTTTTAGCTGATTAAGGTTCGAAAGTGTAATGTCACATTCACATAAAGTTCAAGTACAAAATACATTACAAAGGCAGCCATTTAAGCTTGGGAAAGAAGCCTAGATTCCGAAACTAATTTGGAGGAATTTCAAGGCTTTAACTTGGGTGTTACAATCAGCATCAATGAGGAGTTACAAGCTTTCAATTGAGTCTTCAAGTGGCCGTTTACTTCAGCCAGCAACTGGTACATTCAAGAGGCGTCCAAGTACATCCTTGACCACATACATTCAAGCTTAATTCAAGGCTTGAAACAAGGAGGAGTTACACTTCACTTGCTGTTTGAATTGGGCGTGAAAAGGGGAGCTGTTTCATCTCCAAGCTGCTGCTTTGTGGGCGTGAATCAAGGGGGTGTTATACTCTCTTGTTTCTGATTTTATTTCACTCATAACTTGGAGGTTACAAACCGCCATTTGCTCTTGATGTATCTAGTTAAGTAAGGCTTCTTTTATTAATGTATCTAGGCTACAAAAACTGATATGTACTTAGTTTGGACGTGTAACAAGTGAGCTAAAAGCCACTTAATTCAGCTTGTACTTAAGATGTTTGCTCACTATAAATAGCAAGCAAATGTGAATGAAAAATCAGATTATTTCGAACAAACAACTTTGTCTTTACATTCGTTTCTTGGATTAGAAACAAACCTGAAATTCTTGGATTTAGGATTTCGTTCCTTTGCTTAGTTAGCTAGTTTAGGCTACTAGTTGGCTTGTGATCTTAGGAATCCAAACGTTTCTTAGTGGTGTGACTTTATCTAAGAAGCCTTTGGTTCTTTAGCCTTATCTATCCCTTGGTTTATCCCTTGTGTATTTCGAGTGTTACTCCAAATATACAACATTTGGCGCTAGAAGGAGGGGGGTCTAGCAAACAAATACCCAAACACAATACCCCAAACACATACCCAAACACAAACCATGGCCGACATCCCACCCCCTAATTGGCAAGAATATGTCAATAAGGTTGCACAAGAGAAAGAAGATATGGAGCAACGAATGCAATATTTGCAAGGTCAGTTAAGAGACCTTTCTATTAAGTTGCGCCATCAAAAAGAGGGTTTACCCAATCATAGTGATGAAGAAGTGAGTGAATCTAATTTCAATCACAATGATAGACCTTATCATGAAAGAGAAAGGTCACGGCCTAACAATGACATTAAGGCTGACATTCCGGAGTATGATGGCAAACTCGATGCTGATGAGTTTGTAGAATGGCTTAGAACGGTGGAGAGAGTGTTTGATTACAAGCAAACACCGGAAGAAAAGAAGGTGAAAATTGTAGCCTTGAAGTTGAGAAAATATGCCTCAACTTGGTGGGCTAGCGTGTGTGCCAAAAGGGAAAGGCAAGACAAAGAGAAAGTGAGATCGTGGATCAAGATGAAGAAGTTGCTGAAACAAAAGTTTCTTCCCACATACTATGTGCAAGAAAACTTTTCCAAGTTCCACAACCTCGAACAAGGTACAAAATCAGTAGAAGAATATGCTAGGGAGTTTGAAGGGTTTGTCATGAAATGTGGAGTAGAGGAAGATGAACCTCAAACATTGGTGCGCTTTTTGGGAGGGCTTGACCCAAAAATAGCCAATGTGGCCGAACTACATCCTTACTCTACCCTTGAAGAGCTCATTATCTTAGCACATAAGATTGAGCAGCAACAAAAAGCAAGAGGCAAAAGTGAATCATCACGTTTTGCATCTCAAACCTCATTTCCCCAAAAAAAGCAAACATCCAATTTCCCACCTTTCAAACCCACGTCCAATCAGCCTACTTCTAAACCACCTTCACAAAACACCCAAAATTCCAACCCAAAACCAGCCCCAAGAAGATGTTTTCGGTGTCAAGGCCTTGGACATTTGGCTAGTGATTGTCCAAATAAAAGGATTGTCACTTTGATTGAGCATGAAGAGGAGGATGAATTAGAAAATGAAGTGGACAGCAACCTTGAGGAGAATGATGAGTATGCGTGTCTTGGACCAGACGAAGGAGAATGCTTGGTGGTTCGACGCACACTAAGCAATATGGTTGGCAAAGAAGGAAGTTTGCAACGTGAGACAATCTTTCACACTCGTTGCACCATTGGTGGAAAGGTATGTACATTGATTATTGATGGAGGTAGTTGTACCAATGTAGCTTCACAAGTAATGATAGACAAACTGAAACTTAAAACCGTTCCTCACCCTAAACCTTATGTGATTCAATGGCTAAATCATGGTAAAGGGATTCAAGTAACACAACAAGTCTTGTTATCATTTAGCATTGGTAAAAACTTATGAAGAAGAATTGTGGTGTGATGTTATACCTATGGGTGCATGTCATATTTTACTTGGTAGACCTTGGTTGTTTGATAGGCGCGTGATGCATGATGGGTATAAGAACACCTATTCCTTCACTAAGGATGGACGGAAAATACTTCTTACCCCCCTAAACCTCAAAAACGGTCACCCCATATCCACACCCCCTACTTCCCTTACCACTCTCATAAAATCAGAATTGCATGAGTATAAAGCTCACAAACAATTCATTTTAAGCCAACTTGATGCCCCTTCCAAACCGTCACAAGAAGAGCCACACCCACTCCTCACCCCTCTTCTCAAAACCTTTTCCCATGTTTTCCCCGAAGACATTCCCCATGGCTTACCCCCAAAACGTGACATACAACACAAAATTGATCTTGTTCCCGGATCAATGCTCCCAAACAAACCAGCCTATAGAACCACCCCAAAAGAAACCGAAGAGATTAGGAGGCAAGTGGAAGAATTACTATCCAAGGGTCTTATTCGTAAGTCTCTTAGTCCATGTGCTTGTCCTACTTTGATTGTGCCTAAGAAGAATGGAGAATGGAGAATGTGTGTTGATAGTAGGTCAATCAATAAAATCACTATCAAGTACCGGTTTCCTATTCCAAGGTTGAATGATTTACTTGATGATTTGCATGGTTCTAAAGTGTTCTCTAAAATTGATTTGAGAAGTGGCTATCATCAAATTCGAATTTTCGAAGGAGATGAATGGAAAACCGCTTTCAAGACAAAGGAGGGCCTCTATGAGTGGCTTGTGATGCCATTTGGTTTGTCTAATGCACCTTCTACATTTATGCGCCTTATGAATCAGGTTATGCAACCTTTCATGGGTAAATTTGTTGTAGTTTATTTTGATGATATCTTGGTGTATAGTAGGGAGGAAGAAGAGCATTCTATGCATTTGCAACAGGTTTTTGAAGCCCTTGAACGTGAAAAGTTGTATGGTAACTTAGAGAAGTGTCATTTCTTCACTTCCCAAGTTATTTTTCTTGGCTTTAAAGTTTCATCACAAGGCATTGAAGTTGATGAAAAGAAAGTTGCTGCAATTCGTGAGTGGCCTACACCACAAACCGTCCAACAAGTTCGAAGCTTTCATGGACTTGCTTCTTTCTATAGAAGATTTGTGCGGAACTTTAGCACTCTCATGGCACCTATCACAGAACTAACTAAAAATCAGAAGTTAGTTTGGAATGATAAGGCTCAAAAGGCCTTTGATGAGGTAAAACATCAACTTACTAGTGCACCTATTCTTGCTTTGCCTAACTTTGATGAAGTTTTTGAAGTTGAGTGCGATGCTAGTGGAGTTGGTATTGGTGCTGTTTTGTCACAAGTTGGGCGTCCCCTTGCCTACTTTAGTGAAAAACTCAATGAAGCACAACGGAAGTATAGCACCTATGATAAGGAGTTCTTTGCTCTTGTTCGTGCTTTGGACCATTGGAGACATTACCTCATTTCCAAGGAGTTCATCCTTCATTCAGATCATGAAGCCCTCAAATATCTTCAAAGCCAACAAAAACTCCAACCTCGCCATGCCAAATGGGTGGAGTATTTGCAAGCTTTTCATTTCGTGATCAAGCATAGGAGAGGCGCCATGAACAAAGGAGCTGATGCGCTTTCAAGGAGATATACACTCTTGAATTCTTTCAAAGCAAGGGTGATTAGTGTTGAGGATGTAAAAGCAAGTTACCAAAATGATCATGACTTTGGTGATTTGTTTTTAAAATGTTCTAATCATGCTTACAAAGATTATTACATTTTAGATGGCTATTTGTTCAAAGGAAACAGGTTGTGCATTCCAAGATCAAGCCTAAGAGAATCTCTTATCAAAGAGTTTCATGAAGGAGGAATGGCGGGACACTTTGGCGTAGAGAAGACTACTCTTCTTGTCCAAGAATACTTTCATTGGCCTAGGTTGGTCCGTGATGTGGAGTTCATTGTGAAAAGATGCGTGATATGTCAAAAGGCCAAGAGTCATAGTCTACCTCAAGGCTATCTTTTGCCCTTACCTATTCCACAAGCACCATGGGAGGATATTAGTCTTGATTTCGTTGTGGGACTTCCTACCACCCAACGAAAGAAAGATTCTATAATGGTTGTTGTGGATCGATTTTCTAAAATGGCCCATTTTATTGCTTGTCATACAACTTATGATGCTACTCATGTTGCTAACTTGTTTTTCAATGAGATTGTTCGTTTACATGGTGTACCTAAATCCATGGTGAGTGATCGTGATCCAAAATTTCTAAGTCATTTTTGGCTTACATTATGGAGGAAGATGGGCACGAAATTGAACTTTAGCACTTCAAGTCATCCTCAAACAGATGGTCAAACCGAAGTGACTAATAGAACTTTGGGATCCTTGCTGCGGTCTTTGGCTACTAAACGTCCCAAGCAATGGGAAGAGATGCTTCCTCATGCGGAGTTTGCTTACAATCGTGTGCCTAGCAAGACAACAGGTTTGAGTCCTTTTGAGGTGGTGTATGGATTCAATCCGTGCACTCCTATTGATCTCACTCCCATTCCCTCACCAAACAAGTTCAGCAATGATGCCGAGGTGCGCGCAAAAGAAATCAAGTCTATGCATGAGCAAGTTCGTTCCAAAATTGAACAAACTAATGCAAAGACTAAGGCATACTATGACAAGAAAAGAAAGGAGGTCCGTTTTTAGCCCGGTGACTTAGTTTGGATTCATCTTCGAAAGGAAAGATTTCCTTCCAAAAGACGGTCCAAGGTTAGTCCTCGTAGTGATGGTCCTTTTGCTATTGTTGAAAAGGTGAATGATAATGCTTACAAGGTTGAGTTGCCCGGAGACTATGGTGTTTCTAGCACCTTTAATGTGGCTGATTTATCACCTTACTATGATGAGTTTGAAGAGTTGCCGAGTTTGAGGGCAAACTCTTTTCAAGAAGGGGGGAATGTTGTAGCCAAGCCTAACAACTTGGTTATGGACATTTCGTTGGTTCAAGATGTAGCATCATGTTTTGGTGCTATGTATTCTATCCTTGGGCAGCAAGATATTCAACCCCTTGAATATCTTGTTGTTCTTATTAACTAAGTTTATTTTAGTTCTTTTATGCTTTGAATAACTTGTAAACTTTAGTCTTATTTTAAGTTTGCAAATTAGTTGTGTTTCTTTAGTTCTTTTTAGCTGATTAAGGTTCGAAAGTGTAATGTCACATTCACATAAAGTTCAAGTACAAAATACATTACAAAGGCAGCCATTTAAGCTTGGGAAAGAAGCCTAGATTCCGAAACTAATTTGGAGGAATTTCAAGGCTTTAACTTGGGTGTTACAATCAGCATCAATGAGGAGTTACAAGCTTTCAATTGAGTCTTCAAGTGGCCGTTTACTTCAGCCAGCAACTGGTACATTCAAGAGGCGTCCAAGTACATCCTTGACCACATACATTCAAGCTTAATTCAAGGCTTGAAACAAGGAGGAGTTACACTTCACTTGCTGTTTGAATTGGGCGTGAAAAGGGGAGCTGTTTCATCTCCAAGCTGCTGCTTTGTGGGCGTGAATCAAGGGGGTGTTATACTCTCTTGTTTCTGATTTTATTTCACTCATAACTTGGAGGTTACAAACCGCCATTTGCTCTTGATGTATCTAGTTAAGTAAGGCTTCTTTTATTAATGTATCTAGGCTACAAAAACTGATATGTACTTAGTTTGGACGTGTAACAAGTGAGCTAAAAGCCACTTAATTCAGCTTGTACTTAAGATGTTTGCTCACTATAAATAGCAAGCAAATGTGAATGAAAAATCAGATTATTTCGAACAAAACAACTTTGTCTTTACATTCGTTTCTTGGATTAGAAACAAACCTGAAATTCTTGGATTTAGGATTTCGTTCCTTTGCTTAGTTAGCTAGTTTAGGCTACTAGTTGGCTTGTGATCTTAGGAATCCAAACGTTTCTTAGTGGTGTGACTTTATCTAAGAAGCCTTTGGTTCTTTAGCCTTATCTATCCCTTGGTTTATCCCTTGTGTATTTCGAGTGTTACTCCAAATATACAACAAATTAAATCAAATGTAAGTCAAATACATTCAAACAAAGCTTTTTGAATCAAATGAAAGTCAAATGCATTCAACAAAGCTCATTGAATCAAATGAAAGTAAAAAACAACTAAAAAAATCTAATTAAATCAAATGAAAGTAAAACACATTCAGACAAAGCTATTTGAATCAAATGAAAGTCAAATGCATTCTACAAATCTAATTGAATCAAATGAAAGTAAAAAACATTTGAACAAAGCCAATTGAATCAAATGAAAGTCAAACACATTCAAACAAACCTAATTGAATCAAATGAAAGTCAAACACATTCAAACAAAGCTAATTGAATCAAATGAAAGTAAAACACATTAAAACAAACCTAATTCAATCAAATGAAAGTCAATCACATTCAAACAGCGCTAATTGAATCAAATGAAAGTCAAACACATTCAAACAGCGCTAATTGAATCAAATGAAAGTCAAACACATACAAAAAGAGTTTTTTGAATCAAATGAAGGTCAAATGCAATCTGCAAAGCTAATCAAATTAAATGAAAGTAAAACACATTCAAACAAAGCTTATTGAATCAAATGTAAGTCAAATACATTCAAACAAAGCTTTTTGAATCAAATGAAAGTCAAATGCTTTCTACAAAGCTAATTGAATCAAATGAAAGTCAAAAACATTCCAACAAAGCCAATTGAATCAAAAGAAAGTCAAACACATTCAAACAAACCTAATTGAATCAAATGAAAGTCAAACACATTCAAACAAAGCTAATTGAATAAAATGTAAGTCAAATACATTCAAACAAAGCTTTTTGAATCAAATAAAAGTCAAATGCATTCAACAAAGCTCATTGAATCAAATGAAAGTAAAAAACAACTAAAAAAATCTAATTAAATCAAATGAAAGTAAAACACATTCAGACAAAGCTATTTGAATCAAATGAAAGTCAAATGCATTCTACAAATCTAATTGAATCAAATGAAAGTAAAAAACATTTGAACAAAGCCAATTGAATCAAATGAAAGTCAAACACATTCAAACAAACCTAATTGAATCAAATGAAAGTCAAACACATTCAAACAAAGCTAATTGAATCAAATGAAAGTAAAACACATTAAAACAAACCTAATTGAATCAAATAAAAGTAAAACACATTAAAACAGCGCTAATTGAATCAAATGAAAGTCAAACACATTCAAAAAGAGTTTTTTGAATCAAATAAAGGTCAAATGCAATCTGCAAAGCTAATCAAATCAAATGTAAGTAAAACACATTAAAACAAACCTAATTCAACTAGAGCTTCTTGAATCAAATGAAAGTCAAACACATTCAAACAAACCTAATTGAATCAAATGAAAGTAAAACACATTAAAACAAACCTAATTCAACTAGAGCTTCTTGAATCAAATGAAAGTCAAATAAATTCAACAAATCTAATTGAATCAAATGAAAGTCAAAAACATCTAAAAAAAACCTAATTAAATCAAATGAAAGTCAAACACATTCAAACAAAGCTATTTGTATCAAATGAAAGTCAAATGCATTCTACAAAGCTAATTGAATCAAATGAAAGTCAAACACATTCAAAAAGAGCTTTTTGAATCAAATAAAGGTCAAATGCATTTAAGAAAGCTAATTGAATCATATGAAAGTCAAAGATATTCAAACAGAGCTAATTGAATCAAATGAAAGTCAAACACATTCAAACAAAGCTAATTGAATCAAATGTAAGTCAAACAAATTCAAACAGAGCTTTTTGAATCAAATAAAACTCAAATGCATTCAACAAAGCTAATTGAATCAAACGAAAGTCAAAAACATCTAAAAAAATCTAATTAAATCAAATGAAAGTCAAACACATTCAAACAAAGCTATTTGAATCAAATGAAAATCAAATGCATTCTACAAATCTAATTGACTCAAATGAAAGTAAAAAACATCTAAAAAATTCAAATTAAATCAATAAAAGGTCAAACACATTCAAACAAAACTATTTGAATCAAGTGAAAGTCAAAAGCATTCTATAAAGCTAATTGAATTAAATGAAAGTCAAACACATTCAAAAAGAGCTTTTTGAATCAAATGAAGGTCAAATGCATTTAAGAAAGCTAATTGAATCATATGAAAGTCAAACACATTCAAACAAAGCTAATTGAATCAAATGTAAGTCAAATACATTCAAACAGTGCTTTTTTAATCAAATGAAAGTCAAATGCATTCAACAAAGCTAATTGAATCAAACGAAAGTCAAAAACATCTAAAAAAATCTAATTAAATCAAATGAAAGTCAAACAACTTCAGACAAAGCTATTTGAATCAAATGAAAGTCAAATGCATTCTACAAATCTAATTGACTCAAATGAAAGTAAAAAAACATCTAAAAAATTCAAATTAAATCAATAAAAGGTCAAACACATTCAAACAAAACTATTTGAATCAAGTGAAAGTCAAAAGCATTCTATAAAGCTAATTGAATTAAATGAAAGTCAAACACATTCAAAAAGAGCTTTTTGAATCAAATGAAGGTCAAATGCATTTAAGAAAGCTAATTGAATCATATGAAAGTCAAACACATTCAAACAAAGCTAATTGAATCAAATGTAAGTCAAATACATTCAAATAGAGCTTTTTAATCAAATGAAAGTCAAATGCATTCAACAAAGCTAATTGAATCAAACGAAAGTCAAAAACATCTAAAAACATCTAATTAAATCAAATGAAAGTCAAACACATTCAGACAAAGCTATTTGAATCAAAGCTAATTGAATTAAATGAAAGTCAAACACATTCAAAAAGAGCTTTTTGAATCAAATGAAGGTCAAATGCATTTAAGAAAGCTAATTGAATCATATGAAAGTCAAAGATATACAAACAGAGCTAATTGAATCAAATGAAAGTCAAACACATTCAAACAAAGCTAATTGAATCAAATGTAAGTCAAACACATTCAAACAGAGCTTTTTGAATCAAATGAAAGTCAAATGCATTTAACAAAGCTAATGAATGAAATGAAAGTCAAAAATATCTAAAAAACCTTATTAAATCAAATGAAAGTCAAACACATTCAAACAAAGCTATTTGAATCGAATGAAAGTCAAATGCATTTTACAAAGCTAATTGAATCAAATGGAAGTAAAAAACATTCGAACAAAGCCCAATGAATCCAATGAAAGTCAAACACATTCTAACAAAGCTTTTTGAATCAAATGAAAGTCAAATGCATTCAACAAAGCTAATTTAATCAAATGAAAGTCAAAAACATGTAAAAAAATCTAATTAAATCAAATGAAAGTCAAACACAATAAAAAAAAAGCTAATTAAATCGAATGAAAGTCAAACACATTCAAACAAAGCTATTTGAATTAAATGAAAGTCAAATGCAATCTACAAAGCTAATTGAATCAAATGAAAGTTAAATGCATTCAAACAAACCTAATAGAATCAAATGAAAGACGAACACATTCAAACAGAGCTAATTAAATCTAATGAAAGTCAAATGCATTCTATAAAACTAATTGAATCAAATGAAAGTCAAACACATTTAAACAAAGCTAATTGAATCAAATTATAGTAAAACACATTCAAACAAACCTAATAGAATCTAATGAAAGTCAAACACATTCAAACAGAGCTAATTGAATCAAATGAAAGTCAAACACATTCAAACACAGCTATTTGAATCAATTGAAAGTCAAATGCAATCTGCAAAGCTAATCAAATCAAATGAAAGTCGAACACATTCAAACAAAGCTAATTGAATCAAATGTAAGTCAAATACATTCAAACAAAGCTTTTTGAATCAAATGAAAGTCAAATGCATTCAACAAAGCTTATTGAATCAAATGAAAGTCAAAAACATCTAATAAAAAAATCTTATTAAATCAAATGAAAGTCAAACACATTCAGACAAAGCTATTTGAATCAAATGAAAGTCAAATGCATTTTACAAATCTAATTGAATCAAATTAAAGTAAATAACATTTGAACAAAGCCAATTGAATCAAATGAAAGTGAAACACATTCAAACAAACCTATCGGAATCAAATGAAAGTCAAACACATTCAAACAGTGCTAATTGAATAAAATGAAAGTCAAACACATTTAAAAAGAGCTTTTTGAATCAAATGAAGGTCAAATGCATTTAAGAAAGCTAATTGAATCAAATGTAAGTCAAACACATTCAAACAAAGCTAATTGAATCAAATGTAAGTCAAACACATTCAAACAGAGCTCTCAAATGCATTCAACAAAGCTAATTGAATCAAACGAAAGTCAAAAACATCTAAAAAAATCTAATTAAATCAAATGAAAGTCAAACACATTCAAACAAAGCTATTTGAATCAAATGAAAATCAAATGCATTCTACAAATCTAATTGACTCAAATGAAAGTAAAAAACATCTAAAAAATTCAAATTAAATCAATAAAAGGTCAAACACATTCAAACAAAACTATTTGAATCAAGTGAAAGTCAAAAGCATTCTATAAAGCTAATTGAATTAAATGAAAGTCAAACACATTCAAAAAGAGCTTTTTGAATCAAATGAAGGTCAAATGCATTTAAGAAAGCTAATTGAATTATATGAAAGTCAAACACATTCAAACAAAGCTAATTGAATCAAATGTAAGTCAAACACATTCAAACAGAGCTTTTTGAATCAAATGAAAGTCAAATGCATTCAACAAAGCTAATTGAATCAAACAAAAGTCAAAACATGTAAAAAGAATCTAATTAAATCAAATGAAAGTCAAACACAATAAAAAAAGCTAATTAAATCAAATAAAAGTGAAACACATTCAAACAAAGCTAATTGAATCAAATGAAAGTCAAATACATTCAACAAATCTAATTGAATCAAATGAAAGTCAAAAACATCTAAAAAAACCTAATTAAATCAAATGAAAGTCAAACACATTCAAACAAAGCTATTTGTATCAAATGAAAGTCAAATGCATTCTACAAAGCTAATTGAATCAAACAAAAGTCAAAAAACATCTAAAAAAAATCAAATTAAATCAAATGACAGTCAAACACATTCAGACAAAGCTATTTGAATCAAATGAAATTCAAATGCATTCTACAAATCTAATAGAATCAAATAAAAGTAAAAAACATTTGAACAAAGCCAATTGAATCAAATGAAAGTCAAACACATTCAAACAAACCTATCTGAATCAAATGAAAGTCAAACACATTCTAACAGTGCTAATTGAATAAAATGAAAGTCAAACACATTGAAAAAGAGCTTTTTGAATCAAATGAAGGTCAAATGCATTCAAGAAAGCTAATTGAATCAAATGAAAGTCAAACACATTTAAACAAAGCTAATTGAATCAAATGTAAGTCAAACACATTCAAATAGAGCTTTTTGAATCAAATGAAAGTCAAATACATTCAACAAATCTAATTGAATCAAATGAAAGTCAAAAACATCTAAAAAAACCTAATTAAATCAAATGAAAGTCAAACACATTCAAACAAAGCTATTTGTATCAAATGAAAGTCAAATGCATTCTACAAAGCTAATTGAATCAAATGAAAGTCAAACACATTTAAACAAAGCTAATTGAATCAAATGTAAGTCAAACAAATTCAAACAGAGCTTTTTGAATCAAATAAAACTCAAATGCATTCAACAAAGCTAATTGAATCAAACGAAAGTCAAAAACATCTAAAAAAATCTAATTAAATCAAATGAAAGTCAAACACATTCAGACAAAGCTATTTGAATCAAATGAAAATCAAATGCATTCTACAAATCTAATTGACTCAAATGAAGGTAAAAAACATTTAAAAAATTCAAATTAAATCAATAAAAGGTCAAACACATTCTAACAAAACTATTTGAATCAAGTGAAAGTCAAAAGCATTCTATAAAGCTAATTGAATTAAATGAAAGTCAAACACATTCAAAAAAAGCTTTTTGAATCAAATGAAGGTCAAATGCATTTAAGAAAGCTAATTGAATCATATGAAAGTCAAAGATATTCCAAATGAGCTAATTGAATCAAATGAAAGTCAAACACATTCAAACAAAGCTAATTGAATCAAATGTAAGTCAAACACATTCAAACAGAGCTTTTTGAATCAAATGAAAGTCAAATGCATTTAACAAAGCTAATGAATGAAATGAAAGTAAAAAATATCTAAAAAAAACCTTATTAAATCAAATGAAAGTCAAACACATTCAAACAAAAGCTATTTGAATCAAATGAAAGTCAAATGCATTCTACAAAGCTAATTGAATCAAATGAAAGTTAAATGCATTCAAACAAACCTAATAGAATCAAATGAAAGACGAACACATTCAAACAGAGCTAATTGAATCTAATGAAAGTCAAATGCATTCTATAAAACTAATTGAATCAAATGAAAGTCAAACACATTTAAACAAAGCTAATTGAATCAAATTATAGTAAAACACATTCAAACAAACCTAATAGAATCTAATGAAAGTCAAACACATTCAAACAGAGCTAATTGAATCAAATGAAAGTCAAACACATTCAAACACAGCTATTTGAATCAATTAAAAGTCAAATGCAATCTGCAAAGCTAATCAAATGAAATGAAAGTCGAACACATTCAAACAAAGCTAATTGAATCAAATGTAAGTCAAATACATTCAAACAAAGCTTTTTGAATAAAATGAAAGTCAAATGCATTCAACAAAGCTTATTGAATCAAATGAAAGTAAAAAACATCTAAAAAAAATCTTATTAAATCAAATGAAAGTCAAACACATTCAGACAAAGCTATTTGAATCAAATGAAAGTCAAATGCATTTTACAAATCTAATTGAATCAAATGAAAGTAAAAAACATTTGAACAAAGCCAATTGAATCAAATGAAAGTCAAACACATTCAAACAAACATATCTGAATCAAATGAAAGTCAAACACATTCAAACAGTGCTAATTGAATAAAATGAAAGTCAAACACATTTAAAAAGTGCTTTTTGAATCAAATGAAGGTCAAATGCATTTAAGAAAGCTAATTGAATCAAATGTAAGTCAAACACATTCAAACAAAGCTAATTGAATCAAATGTAAGTCAAACACATTCAAACAGAGCTCTCAAATGCATTCAACAAAGCTAATTGAATCAAACGAAAGTCAAAAACATCTAAAAAAATCTAATTAAATCAAATGAAAGTCAAACACATTCAAACAAAGCTATTTGAATCAAATGAAAATCAAATGCATTCTACAAATCTAATTGACTCAAATGAAAGTAAAAAACATCTAAAAAATTCAAATTAAATCAATAAAAGGTCAAACACATTCAAACAAAACTATTTGAATCAAGTGAAAGTCAAAAGCATTCTATAAAGCTAATTGAATTAAATGAAAGTCAAACACATTCAAAAAGAGCTTTTTGAATCAAATGAAGGTCAAATGCATTTAAGAAAGCTAATTGAATCATATGAAAGTCAAACACATTCAAACAAAGCTAATTGAATCAAATGTAAGTCAAACACATTCAAACAGAGCTTTTTTGAATCAAATGAAAGTCAAATTGCATTCAACAAAGCTAATTGAATCAAACGAAAGTCAAAAACATGTAAAAAAATCTAATTAAATCAAATGAAAGTCAAACACAATAAAAAAAGCTAATTAAATCAAATGAAAGTGAAACACATTCAAACAAAGCTATTTGAATCAAATGAAAGTCAAATGCAATCTACAAAGCTAATTGAATCAAATGAAAGTGAAACGCATTCAAACAAACCTAATAGTATCAAATGAAAGACGAACACATTCAAACAAAGCTAATTGAATCAAATGAAAGTCAAATACATTCAACAAATCTAATTGAATCAAATGAAAGTCAAAAAACATCTAAAAAAACCTAATTAAATCAAATGAAAGTCAAACACATTCAAACAAAGCTATTTGTATCAAATGAAAGTCAAATGCATTCTACAAAGCTAATTGAATCAAACAAAAGTCAAAAACATCTAAAAAAATCAAATTAAATCAAATGACAGTCAAACACATTCAGACAAAGCTATTTGAATCAAATGAAATTCAAATGCATTCTACAAATCTAATTGAATCAAATGAAAGTAAAAAACATTTGAACAAAGCCAATTGAATCAAATGAAAGTCAAACACATTCAAACAAACCTATCTGAATCAAATGAAAGTCAAACACATTCTAACAGTGCTAATTGAATAAAATGAAAGTCAAACACATTGAAAAAGAGCTTTTTGAATCAAATGAAGGTCAAATGCATTCAAGAAAGCTAATTGAATCAAATGAAAGTCAAAACATATTTAAACAAAGCTAATTGAATCAAATGTAAGTCAAACACATTCAAATAGAGCTTTTTGAATCAAATGAAAGTCAAATACATTCAACAAATCTAATTGAATCAAATGACAGTCAAAAACATCTAAAAAAACCTAATTAAATCAAATGAAAGTCAAACACATTCAAACAAAGCTATTTGTATCAAATGAAAGTCAAATGCATTCTACAAAGCTAATTGAATCAAATGAAAGTCAAACACATTTAAACAAAGCTAATTGAATCAAATGTAAGTCAAACAAATTCAAACAGAGCTTTTTGAATCAAATAAAACTCAGATGCATTCAACAAAGCTAATTGAATCAAACGAAAGTCAAAAACATCTAAAAAAATCTAATTAAATCAAATGAAAGTCAAACACATTCAGACAAAGCTATTTGAATCAAATGAAAATCAAATGCATTCTACAAATCTAATTGACTCAAATGAAGGTAAAAAACATCTAAAAAATTCAAATTAAATCAATAAAAGGTCAAACACATTCAAACAAAACTATTTGAATCAAGTGAAAGTCAAAAGCAGTTCTATAAAGCTAATTGAATTAAATGAAAGTCAAACACATTCAAAAAGAGCTTTTTGAATCAAATGAAGGTCAAATGCATTTAAGAAAGCTAATTGAATCATATGAAAGTCAAAGATATTCCAAATGAGCTAATTGAATTAAACGAAAGTCAAACACATTCAAACAAAGCTAATTGAATCAAATGTAAGTCAAATACATTCAAACAAAGCTTTTTGAAATCAAATGAAAGTCAAATGCATTCAACAAAGCTTATTGAATCAAATGAAAGTCAAAAACATCTAAAAAAAATCTTATTAAATCAAATGAAAGTCAAACACATTCAGACAAAGCTATTTGAATCAAATGAAAGTCAAATGCATTTTACAAATCTAATTGAATCAAATGAAAGTAAAAAACATTTGAACAAAGCCAATTGAATCAAATGAAAGTCAAACACATTCAAACAAACCTATCTGAATCAAATGAAAGTCAAACACATTCAAACAGTGCTAATTGAATAAAATGAAAGGCAAACACATTTAAAAAGAGCTTTTTGAATCAAACGAAGGTCAAATGCATTTAAGAAAGCTAATTGAATCAAATGTAAGTCAAACACATTCAAACAAAGCTAATAGAATCAAATATAAGTCAAACACATTCAAACAGAGCTCTCAAATGCATTCAACAAAGCTAATTGAATCAAACGAAAGTCAAAAACATCTAAAAAAAATCTAATTAAATCAAATGAAAGTCAAACACATTCAAACAAAGCTATTTGAATCAAATGAAAATCAAATGCATTCTACAAATCTAATTGACTCAAATGAAAGTAAAAAACATCTAAAAAATTCAAATTAAATCAATAAAAGGTCAAACACATTCAAACAAAACTATTTGAACCAAGTGAAAGTCAAAAGCATTCTATAAAGCTAATTGAATTAAATGAAAGTCAAACACATTCAAAAAGAGCTTTTTGAATCAAATGAAGGTCAAATGCATTTAAGAAAGCTAATTGAATCATATATGAGAGTCAAACACATTCAAACAAAGCTAATTGAATCAAATGTAAGTCAAACACATTCAAAACAGAGCTTTTTGAATAAAATGAAAGTCAAATGCATTCAACAAAGCTAATTGAATAAAACGAAAGTCAAAAACATCTAAAAAAATCTAATTAAATTAAATGAAAGTCAAACACATTCAGACAAAGCTATTTGAATCAAATGAAATTCAAATGCATTCTATAAATCTAATTGAATCAAATGAAAGTCAAACACATTCAGACAAAGCTATTTGAATCAAATGAAAATCAAATGCATTCTTCAAATCTAATTGACTCAAATGAAGGTAAAAAACATCTAAAAAATTCAAATTAAATCAATAAAAGGTCAAACACATTCAAACAAAACTAATTGAATCAAATGTAAGTCAAACACATTCAAACAGAGCTTTTTGAATCAAATGAAAGTCAAATGCATTCAACAAAGCTAATTGAATCAAACGAAAGTCAAAAAACACGTAAAAAAATCTAATTAAATCAAATGAAAGTCAAACACAATAAAAAAAGCTAATTAAATCAAATGAAAGTCAAACACATTCAAACAAAGCTATTTGTATCAAATGAAAGTCAAATGCATTCTACAAAGCTAATTGAATCAAACAAAAGTAAAAAACATCTAAAAAAATCAAATTAAATCAAATGACAGTCAAACACATTCAGACAAAGCTATTTGAATCAAATAAAATTCAAATGCATTCTACAAATCTAATTGAATCAAATGAAAGTAAAAAACATTTGAACAAAGCCATTTGAATCAAATGAAAGTCAAACACATTCAAACAAACCTATCTGAATCAAATGAAAGTCAAACACATTCTAACAGTGCTAATTGAATAAAATGAAAGTCAAACACATTGAAAAAGAGCTTTTTGAATCAAATAAAGGTCAAATGCATTCAAGAAAGCTAATTGAATCAAATGAAAGTCAAACACATTTAAAGAAAGCTAATTGAATCAAATGTAAGTCAAACACATTCAAATAGAGCTTTTTGAATCAAATGAAAGTCAAATACATTCAACAAATCTAATTGAATCAAATGAAAGTCAAAAACATCTAAAAAAAACCTAATTAAATCAAATGAAAGTCAAACACATTCAAACAAAGCTATTTGTATCAAATGAAAGTCAAATGCATTCTACAAAGCCAATTGAATCAAATGAAAGTCAAACACATTTAAACAAAGCTAATTGAATCAAATGTAAGTCAAACAAATTCAAATAGAGCTTTTTGAATCAAATAAAACTCAAATGCTTTCAACAAAGCTAATTGAATCAAACGAAAGTCAAAAACATCTAAAAAAATCTAATTAAATCAAATGAAAGTCAAACACATTCAGACAAAGCTATTTGAATCAAATGAAAATCAAATGCATTCTACAAATCTAATTGACTCAAATGAAGGTAAAAAACATCTAAAAAATTCAAATTAAATCAATAAAAGGTCAAACACATTCAAACAAAACTATTTGAACCAAGTGAAAGTCAAAAGCATTCTATAAAGCTAATTGAATTAAATGAAAGTCAAACACATTCAAAAAGAGCTTTTTGAATCAAATGAAGGTCAAATGCATTTAAGAAAGCTAATTGAATCATATATGAGAGTCAAACACATTCAAACAAAGCTAATTGAATCAAATGTAAGTCAAACACATTCAAACAGAGCTTTTTGAATAAAATGAAAGTCAAATGCATTCATCAAAGCTAATTGAATAAAACGAAAGTCAAAAACATCTAAAAAAATCTAATTAAATTAAATGAAAGTCAAACACATTCAGACAAAGCTATTTGAATCAAATGAAATTCAAATGCATTCTATAAATCTAATTGAATCAAATGAAAGTCAAACACATTCAGACAAAGCTATTTGAATCAAATGAAAATCAAATGCATTCTTCAAATCTAATTGACTCAAATGAAGGTAAAAAACATCTAAAAAATTCAAATTAAATCAATAAAAGGTCAAACACATTCAAACAAAACTAATTGAATCAAATGTAAGTCAAACACATTCAAACAGAGCTTTTTGAATCAAATGAAAGTCAAATGCATTCAACAAAGCTAATTGAATCAAACGAAAGTCAAAAACATGTAAAAAAATCTAATTAAATCAAATGAAAGTCAAACACAATAAAAAAAGCTAATTAAATCAAATGAAAGTCAAACACATTCAAACAAAGCTATTTGTATCAAATGAAAGTCAAATGCATTCTACAAAGCTAATTGAATCAAACAAAAGTAAAAAACATCTAAAAAAATCAAATTAAATCAAATGACAGTCAAACACATTCAGACAAAGCTATTTGAATCAAATAAAATTCAAATGCATTCTACAAATCTAATTGAATCAAATGAAAGTAAAAAACATTTGAACAAAGCCATTTGAATCAAATGAAAGTCAAACACATTCAAACAAACCTATCTGAATCAAATGAAAGTTAAACACATTCTAACAGTGCTAATTGAATAAAATGAAAGTCAAACACATTGAAAAAGAGCTTTTTGAATCAAATAAAGGTCAAATGCATTCAAGAAAGCTAATTGAATCAAATGAAAGTCAAACACATTTAAAGAAAGCTAATTGAATCAAATGTAAGTCAAACACATTCAAATAGAGCTTTTTGAATCAAATGAAAGTCAAATACATTCAACAAATCTAATTGAATCAAATGAAAGTCAAAAACATCTAAAAAAACCTAATTAAATCAAATGAAAGTCAAACACATTCAAACAAAGCTATTTGTATCAAATGAAAGTCAAATGCATTCTACAAAGCTAATTGAATCAAATGAAAGTCAAACACATTTAAACAAAGCTAATTGAATCAAACGAAAGTCAAACAAATTCAAATAGAGCTTTTTGAATCAAATAAAACTCAAATGCTTTCAACAAAGCTAATTGAATCAAACGAAAGTCAAAAACATCTAAAAAAATCTAATTAAATCAAATGAAAGTCAAACACATTCAGACAAAGCTATTTGAATCAAATGAAAATCAAATGCATTCTACAAATCTAATTGACTCAAATGAAGGTAAAAAACATCTAAAAAATTCAAATTAAATCAATAAAAGGTAAAACACATTCAAACAAAACTATTTGAATCAAGTGAAAGTCAAAAGCATTCTATAAAGCTAATTGAATTAAATGAAAGTCAAACACATTCAAAAAGATCTTTTTGAATCAAATGAAGGTCAAATGCATTTAAGAAAGCTAATTGAATAATATGAAAGTCAAAGATATTCAAACAGAGCTAATTGAATCAAATGAAAGTCAAACACATTCAAACAAAGCTAATTGAATCAAATGTAAGTCAAACACATTCAAACAGAGCTTTTTGAATCAAATGAAAGTCAAATGCATTTAACAAAGCTAATGAATGAAATGAAAGTCAAAAATATCTAAAAAAAACCTTATTAAATCAAATGAAAGTCAAACACATTCAAACAAAGCTATCTGAATCGAATGAAAGTCAAATGCATTCTACAAAGCTAATTGAATCAAATGGAAGTAAAAAACATTCGAACAAAGCCAAATGAATCCAATGAAAGTCAAACACATTCTAACAAAGCTTTTTGAATCAAATGAAAGTCAAATGCATTCAACAAAGCTAATTAAATCAAATGAAAGTCAAAAACATGTAAAAAAATCTAATTAAATCAAATGAAAGTCAAACACAATAAAAAAAAGCTAATGAAATCGAATGAACGTCAAACACATTCAAAAAAAGCTATTTGAATTAAATGAAAGTCAAATGCAATCAACAAAGCTAATTGAATCAAATGAAAGTTAAATGCATTCAAAGAAACCTAATAGAATCAAATGAAAGACGAACACATTCAAACAGAGCTAATTGAATCAAATGAAAGTCAAATGCATTCTATAAAACTAATTGAATCAAATGAAAGTCAAACACATTTAAACAAAGCTAATTGAATCAAATTATAGTAAAACACATTCAAACAAACCTAATAGAATCTAATGAAGGTCAAACACACTCAAACAAAGCTAATTGAATCAAATGAAATTTAAACACATTCAAACACAGCTATTTTAATCAAATGAAAGTCAAATGCTCTCTACAAAGCTAATTCAATCAAATGAAAGTCAAACACATTCAAACAAAGTTAATTGAATCAAATGTAAGTCAAATACATTCAAACAAAGCTTTTTGAATCAAATGAAAGTCAAATGCATTCAACAAAGCTCATTGAATCAAATGAAAGTCAAAAACAACTAAAAAAATCTAATTAAATCAAATGAAAGTCAAACACATTCAGACAAAGCTATTTGAATCAAAAGAAAGTCAAATGCATTCTACAAATCTAATTGAATCAAATGAAAGTAAAAAACATTTGAACAAAGCCAATTGAATCAAATTAAAGTCAAACACATTCAAACAAACCAAATTAAATCAAATGAAAGTCAAACACATTCAAACAAAGCTAATTGAATCAAATGAAAGTAAAACACATTAAAACAAACCTAATTGAATCAAATGAAGGTCAAACACATTCAAACAGAGCTAATTGAATTAAATGAAAGTCAAACACATTCAAAAAGAGTTTTTTGAATCAAATGAAGGTCAAATGCAATCTGCAAAGCTAATCAAATCAAATGAAAGTCAAACACATTCAAACAAAGCTAATTGAATCAAATGTAAGTCAAATACATTCAAACAAAGCTTTTTGAATCAAATGAAAGTCAAATGCATTCAACAAAGCTAATTGAATCAAACGAAAGTCAAAAAACATCTAAAAAAATCTAATTAAATCAAATGAAAGTCAAACACATTCAAACAAAGCTATTTGAATCAAATGAAAATCAAATGCATTCTACAAATCTAATTGACTCAAATGAAAGTAAAAAACATCTAAAAAATTCAAATTAAATCAATAAAAGGTCAAACACATTCAAACAAAACTATTTGAACCAAGTGAAAGTCAAAAGCATTCTATAAAGCTAATTGAATTAAATGAAAGTCAAACACATTCAAAAAGAGCTTTTTGAATCAAATGAAGGTCAAATGCATTTAAGAAAGCTAATTGAATCATATATGAGAGTCAAACACATTCAAACAAAGCTAATTGAATCAAATGTAAGTCAAACACATTCAAACAGAGCTTTTTGAATAAAATGAAAGTCAAATGCATTCAACAAAGCTAATTGAATAAAACGAAAGTCAAAAACATCTAAAAAAATCTAATTAAATTAAATGAAAGTCAAACACATTCAGACAAAGCTATTTGAATCAAATGAAATTCAAATGCATTCTATAAATCTAATTGAATCAAATGAAAGTCAAACACATTCAGACAAAGCTATTTGAATCAAATGAAAATCAAATGCATTCTTCAAATCTAATTGACTCAAATGAAGGTAAAAAACATCTAAAAAATTCAAATTAAATCAATAAAAGGTCAAACACATTCAAACAAAACTAATTGAATCAAATGTAAGTCAAACACATTCAAACAGAGCTTTTTGAATCAAATGAAAGTCAAATGCATTCAACAAAGCTAATTGAATCAAACGAAAGTCAAAAACATGTAAAAAAAATCTAATTAAATCAAATGAAAGTCAAACACAATAAAAAAAGCTAATTAAATCAAATGAAAGTCAAACACATTCAAACAAAGCTATTTGTATCAAATGAAAGTCAAATGCATTCTACAAAGCTAATTGAATCAAACAAAAGTAAAAAACATCTAAAAAAATCAAATTAAATCAAATGACAGTCAAACACATTCAGACAAAGCTATTTGAATCAAATAAAATTCAAATGCATTCTACAAATCTAATTGAATCAAATGAAAGTAAAAAACATTTGAACAAAAGCCATTTGAATCAAAATGAAAGTCAAAACACATTCAAACAAACCTATCTGAATCAAATGAAAGTCAAACACATTCTAACAGTGCTAATTGAATAAAATGAAAGTCAAACACATTGAAAAGAGCTTTTTGAATCAAATAAAGGTCAAATGCATTCAAGAAAAGCTAATTGAATCAAATGAAAGTCAAACACATTTAAAGAAAGCTAATTGAATCAAATGTAAGTCAAACACATTCAAATAGAGCTTTTTGAATCAAATGAAAGTCAAATACATTCAACAAATCTAATTGAATCAATGAAAGTCAAAAACATCTAAAAAAACCTAATTAAATCAAATGAAAGTCAAAACACATTCAAACAAAGCTATTTGTATCAAATGAAAGTCAAATGCATTCTACAAAGCTAATTGAATCAAATGAAAGTCAAACACATTTAAAACTAAGCTAATTGAATCAAATGTAAGTCAAACAAATTCAAATAGAGCTTTTTGAATCAAATAAAACTCAAATGCTTTCAACAAAGCTAATTGAATCAAACGAAAGTCAAAAACATCTAAAAAAATCTAATTAAATCAAATGAAAGTCAAAACACATTCAGACAAAGCTATTTGAATCAAATGAAAATCAAATGCATTCTACAAATCTAATTGACTCAAATGAAGGTAAAAAACATCTAAAAAATTCAAATTAAATCAATAAAAGGTCAAACACATTCAAACAAAACTATTTGAATCAAGTGAAAGTCAAAAGCATTCTATAAAGCTAATTGAATTAAATGAAAGTCAAACACATTCAAAAAAGATCTTTTTGAATCAAATGAAGGTCAAATGCATTTAAGAAACGCTAATTGAATAATATGAAAGTCAAAGATATTCAAACAGAGCTAATTGAATCAAATGAAAGTCAAACACATTCAAACAAAGCTAATTGAATCAAATGTAAGTCAAACACATTCAAACAGAGCTTTTTGAATCAAATGAAAGTCAAATGCATTTAACAAAGCTAATGAATGAAATGAAAGTCAAAAATATCTAAAAAAACCTTATTAAATCAAATGAAAGTCAAACACATTCAAACAAAGCTATCTGAATCGAATGAAAGTCAAATGCATTCTACAAAGCTAATTGAATCAAATGGAAGTAAAAAACATTCGAACAAAGCCAAATGAATCCAATGAAAGTCAAACACATTCTAACAAAGCTTTTTGAATCAAATGAAAGTCAAATGCATTCAACAAAGCTAATTAAATCAAATGAAAGTCAAAAACATGTAAAAAAATCTAATTAAATCAAATGAAAGTCAAACACAATAAAAAAAGCTAATGAAATCGAATGAAAGTCAAACACATTCAAAAAAAGCTATTTGAATTAAATGAAAGTCAAATGCAATCAACAAAGCTAATTGAATCAAATGAAAGTTAAATGCATTCAAACAAACCTAATAGAATCAAATGAAAGACGAAACACATTCAAACAGAGCTAATTGAATCAAATGAAAGTCAAATGCATTCTATAAAACTAATTGAATCAAATGAAAGTCAAACACATTTAAACAAAGCTAATTGAATCAAATTATAGTAAAACACACATTCAAACAAACCTAATAGAATCTAATGAAGGTCAAACACACTCAAACAAAGCTAATTGAATCAAATGAAATTTAAACATTCAAACACAGCTATTTTAATCAAATGAAAGTCAAATGCTCTCTACAAAGCTAATTCAATCAAATGAAAGTCAAACACATTCAACAAAGTTAATTGAATCAAAT